>NW_026057580.1:31851634-32077206 GCF_023721935.1 Panthera uncia | reverse complement strand
AAAGAAAGAAAGAAAGAAAGAAAGAAAGAAAGAAAGAAAGAAAGAAAAATTGGTGAAGAAAATAAAAAGCAAAGATCATTCAGGAGCAAAGATACTTTGGTCCTTGTTTTGATTCAGCATGATCTAAGGAGACAAGATGCCATTTTCTATGATTGTTTTATTAATGGATAGATTATCAATTTTTTTTTTCAGTATTATACCTCATGATCACATTTTCTTTTAATTGTTATGTAAGTGAATAAGGAAAAGGAAAACTCTTTGGATGCATCTTTAAAAAAATTTTTTTTAATGTTTATTTATTTTAGAGAAGAGACAGAGCACAAGTAGGGGAGGGGCAGACAGAGAAGGAGACACAGAATGGAAGCAGGCTCTAGGCTCTGAGGTGTCATCACAGAGCTCGACGTGGGGCTCAAACCCACGAACCGTGAGATCATGACCTGAGCTGAAGTCGGTTGCTCAACCCACTGAGCCACCCAGGTGTCCCTGGATACATCTTCTTATGTAACCATTTATATCAATAAATTCCCTTGAAATATTCAAGTTGAGGAAAAAGACATAAAAAGTAAAAAGTAGCAGTGTCCCATGAAAAAGATTCTGAGAGCCTGTACACACAAGAAGAAAATAATTTAAAAAAAATAATTCTTAAGAAAACTGAGAGTTATTAAAGATTTGTACGGAATCAAAGCCAGGAGAAATGCACTGAGGACAGCACATCTTTTATTATTTAACAAATCTGTATGCATCATCAAAAAATAAACTTTCAGTTTCATGTAATTAATACACACACTGCTTTGGTTTGTTGTTAGGCTTTTAAGCAATACAAATATCTGAATAAAAGAAACAACAGAGCCTTGCTAATATAAAGTAAGCATTCTTGCCAAAACTTAACGTATGGTGTACATACCCTTTATGTATACTCTTTGCCAGCAAGAAAAGATGTGCCCTAAATAGGACTTATTTAAGATTTCTAGAATTAAACAGCAAAATGCAATTTGAATAAACAATATTCTGAAATGCTTGGCTTCTGAGTAACTATATCACTTTTGCAAACTGAATTAGGAACTATCAGAATTTAGAAAAAACTTGTCCTTTTGAGGAAGCTATTTCGATTTAAGTGCAGGTTTACTAAACTCAAAATCCTTAGTAATTTAAAGATGTCACATGTTTCAAGTTATTAGCTCATAAGCACTGTATCATTAATTCAACGCACACACATTAAAAAGCACGTTGTACTCAGCGCTATACCAAGAGCTATGGAGGACATAAAAGTGGGAAGGTACTGTCCCTGTCCCGGGGGATTTTATGGTCTAGCTGGGAATGGAAGACTACAGAAATAGAAAACAAAAGCAAGTGCATAATAATATAGCCTGAAAGAGATTCACAACATAGGTAGGTGCTTAAACAGCAGTTCTTTGGCTATGAGTTAGTTTTATTACAGTTTCATTACAGCATTAGCATTCTAGAAAATAACACCGTCCATAAAAATGGCACACTTTCATTTAGGGAACAAACAACAAAATGTTGGAAAATAATTTTAAAGGAGTGTACTATTTAGGTCAAAATATTTTGAATAAATATGTACAAAGTATTTTTATACAAATGCTAAAATGGGAGAAAGAAAATAAACATGTTTTGGCCAGTGGAAAACAAAATGGTGAGTTGGCAAAGAGAATGCACCTTTTTACAATTCTTTACATTAAGTTTTAAATTAGGATGAATCCAGAAAAATAAAGAAAATCATCAAAGAGAAGCGCTGACTTATAAAACAACAGGTTCTTTAATTACTACTTATTTTGGGTTTGGGTGGTTACAGAAGGTTTCAAGTAACAAAGTGATGAAGACCTCACCTAAAGTTCCTCCTCTAGAAAGAAATGGGTACAAGGTAAGGGCTAGGTCACTAAGAGCCTTTCCACAAGGAAGGTGTCCAGGTGTGCCTTTAGGAGAAAATAAACCAGAGAAGTTGCTGTCTGGAAAGCCCACCACTCTGGTATCTCTGCAGAGTTTCTCTTTGTCTCTATCCCTTTTCTCCTGATGTTTCTTTCTGTTCCTAATCTCACTTCAGCTAGGTTTTCAACTTTTCCTATGCATTGTTTCACTCTCCCCACCTTATATGCATGTTTTGGCCTTTTACTTCACTTTGATTTTTTTTTTAATTTTTAACTTTTATTTCTTAGCTCCCAATACTGTGTGTGTGTGTGTGTGTGTGTGTGTGTGTGTGTGTATATATATATTTATTTTTTTTTTTGAGTAAGCTCTATTCCCAACCTGGGGCTTGAACTCAACCCTGAGACAAGAGTCCCATGCTCTACAGACTCAGCCAGCCAGGCAGCCTCTAAATACTGTATTTCAGATTCTAAGTCCGATTACAAATTTTCTTTTTCTTTTTCTTTTCTATCTCTTACCTTAAATCTTTTGTGTACCTATTTCATTCATTATACTTTATTTTGGTTATTTGTCTTAAGCCTGAACTCAAATTTCATAACAATATTTTATTAATTATTCACATCTATTATTTCCTCTTCTTTTCTGAAGTCACTACCAGCTTTAAGATGTAAGCTTGGAAGAGGGAATGTCAATGGTCCAGACTAAGGAGGATGGAGGTTATGTTACTCTTGCTACCCCAGCATCTCCTAACCATGGGTTCAGAAGTTTTACCTGACAATATCAATTGCTTACAACTAAACAGCACTAAAGTTAGGTCTGAGATATATATTAAATTTTAACATTTGCAAAATTAACCAGAATGAGGACATCTTCTTACACAGAGTCCAAGACCTTCATTTCAAACTAAATTTCCTTCTTTCTTATTCTTGACCCATACTTTCTGTCCCAGGCAAAACCTAAATAATCCTATGAACCCTGAGAATGTTCCTCTGCTCTAACCAACAGTTTTGGTAAAGCATATGTTTTTTGAAACTAAAAACACTTGGCTTTTAATGTTGCCTTTTTTACTTCACCAGTTCTGGCATTGGTTCCTCACCTGAGCTACTATTTTCATGTCTGGTGCCAATGAATGAAGTTCTCTTCGTCCTTCTGTTCTTTGTACCTCTGTTCCCTTGAACAGCTGTACCACCACCAAGAAGTTTCTCTTAACTAAATATGCTGAAATCACAGGTGTCCTTCAAGGTCTTTCACACACCACCAAACCTTGAAAGCACTTTTCCCCTTGTGCAATAAACCAAGAGCTGCATTGCAATCATAGCTCTCTCAAGATGCATTTAAATGCTAGTCCTTTGTATTTGCTTTTTCATTCCTAATAGATGGTAAGCTTCTCAAAAATACAAAAATAAGATTTTTACTTGAGTTCCCTCTGTGACACCAAGTATTTATTTGTACATATTTGTATAATGGTAGTTCTTAATTTATAGCCATTGTTTTTTTATTTCTATTTCAGGTGGGAAAAAAAAAAACAGTCTTTTCTACCAAATCTTACAATGTCTCTCATCTTCTAAAATTATTCTGCTTTTATAATCATGTTATTCTGCACCTACTGCATATTTTCATCTAAATTTTGTGACAGAATGGGGCGTCTGGGTGGCTCAATTGGTTAAGCGTCTGACCTTGGCTCAGGTCATGGTCTCACGGTTCATGGGTTTGAGCCCCATGTCAGGCTCTGTGCTGACAGCTTTGAGCCTGTGGCCTACTTCAGATTCTGTGTCTCCCTCTCTTTCTCCTCCTCCCCTGCTCACACTTGCTCTTGCTCTCTCTCAAAAATAAATATTAAACAATGCTGAAATGAAATGAAATGAAATGAAATATTTTACAGAATTCCAAACAAAAATCAAAGAAAGCACATTCATATCAGAAAACTCTTCCCTTCTATATATAAATAAGATGCCAACCCCCAGACATCCTAAGAGATTCTGCCTCTGGTAGGTGTCTTATGGTCATGATAGTCAATGGTTCCAAAAATAGATAGAAGATGCTTTCCAGGAAACATCAAGATAATGGAGATGTTTAGAAATAACTTTGAGCTTTGAAGTGTGTCCCTTATTTTAGAGTATGAAGAGTCCAGTTATCTTACATTTCCTTCCCCAAGGCTACTTGGATCCTGGCAACTCTTCAGGCAATTGTTCCTACTAAAGGCAGAGTAGAACAGGAAGTAGAAAGCTCCTAAACACCCTCCATTTGAAGTGTAAAGATTTGTTGTAGGCCAGCTGAAATGAAATATCAGATATGGGACCTGCTTCAGAGGAATGAGACAATAAATTTGAAAGCAAGGGAAAAAAAAGAAAAAGAAAAAAAACCTTTCCCAGGTTCACCAATGGGTGAAAAAAAATAATAAAGGTATAGAAAATGTTTTGTCATCTCTGAAATCCAGGGCAGTAACAGGCAAAAGGCTGCTAGTAAAACCCAAGTGAGTCACGTTAGGGTCCCAGTAACATTTAAGAGTTTATCCTTTGCCCTCTTCTATTCCAGAGACACTCTTCTTTCAGGTCAGCTGCCCTCTCTGGCTAATCAAGGGTTCATAGTCAATTCCTCTCTGGGAGGGCAGGCAGCAAGATAATCTGAGATTAGTAGTGTCTGAAGACAGACACATACGGCTGCATTCTCAGGATGGCTTCTTGCTGTATACTGCTGCACATCTTCCCTTCTTTGGGACTGAGTTTTTCTTCTGTTAAATGGTAATAATTAAACACTTCCCAGGGTTTCTATGAGAATTAAAATAGCTAATAGTAAGTAGAAATCCAAGCAAGGGTCTCCTTGCTTCTTTCACTTGCTCTCTCTGTATTATCCAGGGTTCTCCAGAAAAACAGAACTAGTAGGATGGGTGTGTGTGCAGAAGAAGAGAGCAAGAGACACTGAGAGATGCAGTTTAAGGAATCAATTCATGGGACTGTAGAGGTGGCAAGTGTGAAACGTGCAGGGCATGTCTGTGGCTGGACAACCAGGAAGAATGGATGCTGCATCTCCATTCTGAAGATGATCTGGAGGCGGAATCCCTTCTTCAGGAGACTTCAAGCTTCTCTCGGAAAGCCTAAACTGATGGGATGAGGCCCAATCGCATTATGGAAAGTAATCTGTGATTTCAATATTAATCACCTCTAAAAAAACACCTTCACAGCAACATCAAGACAGGTGTTTTGACCAAAAACTGGCTGTCACTGGCTAGCCAAGTGGACACATACTATTAACCATCACATTCTCTAAAGCACAGGCAATGACCCCATTCCAAGGCAAGCTCAACTCAGAAACCCCATGTCCTTGTACACTAGGCAGCAGAGTCTTTCACTGACAAAGGCAGATAGGAAGGTTCAAACTCCTCAGAATACAAACAGGCCTTATCCATTGATTTAGCTAAATTTTATTAAATATTTCCTTAGTACTAGCCCCTTCGGTAGGTATTTCTCTTCTAAAATTAATGTACCTTCCCTTTTCCACCATATCATAGGGAAAAAAGATACAGTATTATGCAACCCTACAACAGGAGACCCAGACAAAGTTCAGAGAGTAAAGGAAAGTCTCCCTCAGAAAGTGATATTTAGGCTGGGAACTGGAGGATGAGTATAAGTTAATTATACTTTGGAAGCAGGAAGAAGGGACTAGAGATCCTAGTAGAAGGAGTAGCTTACATGTGTGCCCTCAGGTATATAAAGGAATCTGGCAATAGTTAGCTAGGCAGACAACGGGGATAGAGTGAGTAAAAATGAGCCTTTCTCAGCATTTCAAACTTAAGAAAATTTCAGGGAACTTTGGCCCTAGAGAATAAGCACAATGTTGTTTGGTATTTGGGTTAATCAATCATGAATTTAAAGACAGATTACAGGGGCATGTGGGTGGCTCAGTAGGGTAAGTGCCCCACTCTTGATCTTGGCTCAGGTCATGATCTTGATTTGTGGGTTCAAGCCCCACATCAGGCTCTGCGCTGATGGCTCCGAGCCTGCTTGGGATTCTGTCTTTCCCTCTCTCTTTGCCCCTCCCCTGCTCATGCACATGTGCGCACACGCTTTCCCTCTCTCAAAATAAATAAACTTTAAAAACAAAATAAAGACATATTACATGCTTTTCTATATGAAAACAATAATGAGTGTTGATATATTTATCAAACTGTATAGAAAATTATAGTTTTAAAATTCATAAAAGTGAAAACAATTACAAAAGGAAAAAAAGAACATATGCATACTGTGGTAGATATGGCAGATTACACCTAATAGCTTCTGGTACCAATTCCAACGGAGTGGGAGAGGTGGGGGGTTCCCCCATACCAACAAGCAATTCTTGGGACACCAGCTAGGTGTCTTACAATTTGACTCAATTCTAACACTGTTAACCCAGAGACAGCATCAAATCCCACAGGTTAAGGGTTCAGTCCCACAAGACTGCCCCCAGACACAAATTTGAGATGCCAATCACAAGCCCAGGTTGCTATCTGTACTTCTGACTAACTGGTTATAAATCAGAGGTTCCCAAGACCCCCATCTCAGTTTTGATAATTTGTTAGAGCAGCTCACAGAACTCAGAAACTTTTCACATACTAGATTACTGGTTTATTATGAAAGGATATAACTCAGGAACAGCAAGATGGAAGAAAAGCATAGGACAAGCTATGGGAAGCAGGGTTTCTGTAACTTCTTCAGACACACAAATCTACCAACACCTCCACATGTTCATCAACCTGAAAGCTCTCTGAATCCTGTCCTTTTGGACTTTTAGGAAGGCTTCATTATACAGGCATGACTGATTAAATCATTGGCCGTTGCCTCCAGCCCTCCTCTGCTCCCCTGAGGTTGTGGAGGGGGGTGTGTAATTAAAGTTTTAACCCACTAATCACATAATTGGCTCACCTGGCAAGCAGCCCCCCTCCTTGGGTTACCTAAAGGCTTTCCAAAAGTCACTTCATTAACAACAAAAGATATAAGTGTATAGGAAATCCCAAGGGCTTTTGAATCTCTGTGCCAGGAATGGTGTAGAAGACCAAATATATATTTCTTATAAATCACAATACATACCTTCATAATATAAGTTCCTGTACTAATGATTTGGGAGTACTCAGACTTTCTTGTAAGTAGAGTTCTTGATATAATTTAGTTTCAACTTGTTAGACACCATCCTGTAAGATTTGGAAGAGAGATGATCTTTGCCATAAGGATGCCCATGAAAGCATTTTGTCTATCATGGCATTGGTTCATTAATGATGGTTGTCAGAAGATAGGGCTTCAGTTTTTGCCTCTACCAGTGGCTGCACAGTTTTCAGCCAATACTGATCTGGTAATTCCCTGTTCTCTGAATTGTAGCAAAGGGAATCATCAGTTTATGTTACACAGTACTTAGTGACTTAAACCCACTATAATTTCTGATTATGTGGATTATCCAGGTGATTCTTCTGATCTTCAGCTCAGGCTGGGTGATCACATATATGGGAACATAGCTGGGATGGCAAGGATGGCTGGGTACAACTGGGATACCTAAAATGCTGGGTCCTCTGTCCTATGGACTTTCAGTTTCCAGGAGGCTAGTTTTAATTGCAAGCATTTCTCAATGTCCCGTTGGCCAAAGCCAATGACACAGTATAGTTGATTGAAACATGGCAACAATATCTTACAGCTCTCCCCATCAAGTGTCTATTTCCCCACCCTTTTGAAGCTCAGCTGGCCTTGTTATTTATTTTGACAAAGAAAATATAGTAGAAATAACAACATGCGGTTTGGAATAGTAGGCACAAGGAAGCCTTGAGCTTCTGCTATTGCTCTTCCTGAGACACCACTCTGCAAAGAAATCCAATCTAGTTTACCAGAGATTGAGGTCACGTGGAGAAGAGCCAAGGTACCCAGCTGTTGTGAGTAAAGCCACCTTAGATACGCCAGCCCCAGTACGGACATCAAAGGAGAGCAGCTACATGCAAGGCTGCTCTGCAGTGCTCTTCAAATGTGTGACAACCTAATCCTATCAAGCCTTTGGCGCTTAAATGGCTACGATTTCTGTGGTTTGTAACTTTGACTTTGCATTTTTATTATAATACATTTCAGCAATAAATAATATCTTCTGAGATTGGAAAGCTTTAATATGACTATATAGTACTTTCCTATATGTTCCTTATACTCACTGTAAAAAATATTAGAAACCAACATTAGGAAGCAAATGAAACCAACCTACGGTCCTACTAGAGGTAACACCATTAACATTTAGCTGTGCTTCCATATGGTCTACAGATAAATGCATAATTTAAAACCAAATTCTGGCTTATATATTCACATTTTTTTAACTTAACATTACATCATGGTCATCTCTGTCATTAAATATTCAAAACCATGAATTTCAATACTCATTTCATAAAAACATATCATAACTGAATTAATCATTTACTTCTTATCAGGCACATGGAATTTTCCCAAGCACTGACACATATAAAAATTATGCAAAAACAGTACATAAAGATTGTTCTGAAAATTCAGTTGTATTCTCAGGATGCAGAATTATTGGTTTAAAGCTCTTGGTATATGTATATATTGCATTATTTCTTTTTACATGTTTTTGTTTTTTTTTTTACCAACTGTATTCTAACAAAAGGCACCCATGATTTCACTCTTGTTATCACAATTATCCTCTTAAAATTTTTCTGATTTGATAGATTAAAAAACTGATAGTGTAATCAGGCATTCTAACTGTTGTTTGAGTTGTATTTCATTACCAATGATGTTCAGTATCCTATTATAGTGGTCATTCACAATTTATTTTTTGATTTGCTTTCTATTCATATCCTTTATTCTTTCATTACTTCTCTTGTGGTTAAATCATTATTATTTTAAAATATTGCTTCCCAAGCACAGTGAAAAGCAGAGATTTGATTTATAAAAGCTGTTTATGCAGTAAGGACATCAATCTACTATTGGAATGTTTTTTTGTAAATATTTTTCCCATTTGGAATTTGCCTTTTAAATTTAATTATAACATTTTCTGATATGTATTGTCATTTCCTTTTTTTATTTTTTGGTAGTATTTCATTTGCATTTCATCTATTTTTTTCCCTACGGCTAAATATCCTGAAATTACTTAATTATTTAAATGTCAATATTTTCTTCCAAATTTTAAAATTATACATTCATATTTAACACAACAACGCATTTAACCAATCCAGACGTTTATTTTTCCCTTTTAGCATAAGATTTAGAAGAAGAAATTTAAACTTGAGTTGTAGTTTTCTAAACAGACCTCCAATTCTATGGGTTGAATAGTTAATTCCATCTGTATTTGTTTATTATATTTGCCTTATCAAATACTAACTTCCAATTTATCCTAGGGTCCTAGGGCTTTAAATTAAATCTCACTGCTATGTTATTTCTTGGGTAAATACTGATACCTTTACTTATAGTTTTATAATCACTTAATAATTGAGTTCCCCTCAGAGCTCTTAGTGTAAAAACTATTAGAATAAAAATTTCAAAACTTTCCATTAAAAAATTCACTGAAATGATAATTTGACTTTGAAAAACTGACATATTTGTAATTCATACATATATCCTCTAAGAAAATATGTCTCTACATTAAAAAATTGTATTCTTTACCAAAGTGTTGTACTTTTTTTCAAATATTCCTAAAAAACTTTTACTAAGGTTTTCTGTAGCTATAGTCATAAAATTTTGCTATTATAGCCATTGTGAATACAATTTTTATCATATTGATTTAAATATTTATCTGGAACACATATTAATTCTAAGAATTGTTTGGCTGACTCTCTAAGGTTCTATGATATAAATTCATATTGACAAATTTTCTAAAGTTTATTTTATGAGTCTGTTATAATCCTTCGTTTAAACAGAGGATATAGCACTGATGACTTTAAGCACAGAATGACTTATGAATTCATATTTTCACATGTAAATCCAGTTTTGTAAGCATGTGAAATCACCATGTAGTTTGATGTGTTTTGCTTAAAAATTCATAGTAGTAAATTTTTAGTATTAATGCACTAGGAGCAGATAATCACATTGAAGCTTTTTCAAAGCCCTCCTTTTAAGTAATGAGTCATTCTAAGACTATAAGCTGTTCTCAGCTAGTGAGACCAAGTTTGCTCCTCATATATCAGTTATATTACTTTTCTCCCTGAGGAAAGAAAAAATAGGACCAATTGTATACGAAGGCCTGTCATTGGTTATAAAGCAGTATGACAGGGGCGCCTGGGTGGCGCAGTCGGTTAAGCGTCCGACTTCAGCCAGGTCACGATCTCGCGGTCCGTGAGTTCGAGCCCCGCGTCGGGCTCTGGGCTGATGGCCCGGAGCCTGGAGCCTGTTTCCGATTCTGTGTCTCCCTCTCTCTCTGCCCCTCCCCCGTTCATGCTCTGTCTCTCTCTGTCCCAAAAATAAATAAAAAATGTTGAAAAAAAAAAAATAAAGCAGTATGACAATACAATAATCCATTAGAGCCACTGAACCACAGCTCTAAAAGGTCCAAGCAGACCTGTTGACAGTAGTCAGTCAACTTGATATTTGTAAAACAGTAAAAATAATATTAACTTGGATCTAATATCTTTTTCTCAGAGTCCAGGCCACTTCCCTTTAAATTACCTCATTATCTTGATCATTAGCCTACTAAAATTCTGTAACTTTCATGTCAAGATCTTTTATTCATCATTACTTTTTTGGGGAGTAGTCATTCAATCATGTTTATCAAGTTCAAAGTAAGTTAAGTGTTCAAAAATTATTCTAAGAGGAAATGAAAACAGCTTATTATATAATAAAATGAAAATAGCAAATGACAAAATTGAGAATATATAATAAAATCTAAATTTGCTACTTTCTTAATAATGAATTAATAATACATATTTTTTCTTGAAATTTCTTTACAGACTGAAAAGTATCAAGTGTTTAAAAAAAACCACAGTATCTTATTCTCTGAGACCTGTGATCAAAACAGAAACAGTCATTCCCTGCAAGGGGAATAAGACAGTTACAGGTATCCACTGAAGAATATAATGGATGGGACAAGTGGTTTTTCAACTCTCTACTAAAGAGGAACAGTCTCATGGATACACAAAAACTTTAAACTTGGAACAGACTTAAGAGATATAAGTCTAGAAGTCAAAAATCCCAATTCCTTCGGTGGTCACACACCTCACATAAATGTATGAAACAGCTGCTTCTAAACTAATACTGAGTGGCAGAATGTGAAGAGAACTGGTGAGCGCATGCCCTGACTGAAAGCACTTAAAGTAAAAATGCTTTAAACACTATGCTGACACATCAAAACATTTCTCCAGATCTGCTCGTATATGGTTCTAGAACTTATCTGTGAGATATTTTAATAACGCAAAACATGAGACTCACAGAAAGTAAGCATCTCATCTAAGGTCAGGGGTAAATAAAACCTCTGAGTATATTCCAGCTGGGCTGGGATACATCCATAAGTAATTAAATGACACTGTATCAAACCTAAGAATATGTTTATTTATCTTTTGACATTAAATTTCTAAGAATCATGCTGCCTTGCTAAATTCTGGAACACAGAGATTAGACACTAAAATATTGATGCTTCTGTGATATAAATTTATATCAATATTACTGCAGCTCATAATAATGTCAAAGCTCACTCCATGAATATTCTGATAGTAAATTCCACTTTAAATATTAAATATAAATTACTGGAATTATTTCACCAAGTATTACATTAAGAATAAAGTATTTATAGAGTTCTTAATTTGAATTCATTCAAAATTTAAGGTGAAATCCAAACAAAAAATATATTTAATATTTGCCCACCCACCCCAGGCCAAAGCTCCAGCTATATGATGATAATATGTTCATGACAGCCAAACACTATCAGATCATTATTATGGTATGTGGTACTTGGTTAAACACTTTGCACATGTTTGTCTGCTTCCTTAAACTTCAACATAGCTCTGTGCAATAGATACTGTTATGTTTTTATCCTCAGAGGTATGTAAGTTATACTAAGGTCTTATAATATTAATATGCTTTTGAGAAAGTGCTTTTGAGAACAATATTTTGGACTGCAGTTAAAGACTGCAGAGGATCAGCATCTTTCTTAATCTTTCTCAATCCTTGAAACCCAATGGGCATAATCAAACAAACATAAAGGGAAATACTAACTCTCCATTTTCAGCAATGAAATGAAACCACCATAACCCTCTAAATACCAACTACAGGGAACTCAGGAATACCATGTAAAGTGTTGGTAGAAAGGGGTATTTCAGTCCTCACCCCACACACAGGACATAGAGTTCCCTAAAGTATCCTGGTCAGTCGAGAGGGCAGAGGTTATACCTATCTGGTGAAAGTGGAAGGGAAGTTATCCCTTGACTTAAAGGATCTAATCTGATCCACAACTAGGCATGTGAACACCAAAAACTAAGAGATGTGCCCCCGGACAACGACCAGAAAGGAATTTTTAAAGAGATATAGTAGGAATGTGAGGAAGCTCTTCCAACTTATTCACTAGCAACCACACCGTCTTCACCCCAAAATACTCTCTCACATGCCCTCTTCTACACAGTTTTTTAACAAATCTTTGGAGGCAGGCAATGCAGTGGTGAAAGGCACATGCTCTGGAGATAACTGCCTCTGAGCAGACCACCATTCTGCTACAGGGAGCCCTTGAGCAACACACTGAACCTCTTGTCCTCAGCTTTCTCATTTAGGCAGAACAACATGGAACCAATTAGGATAGATATTTTGTCCTAAACATCAAACATACCTCAAACATTCTCATATTACTCAAAAAATACACATTTTGAGAATGATAGCCCATCAGCTTTATGCAGTAACAAATATTGTAAAATATGAAAAAATGTGATTATTCTATTTTATAAATATAGAGCACAGGGGAAATAAGTTAGGACAAATAACAATGGTGATCATTACCAAAATGACAAATACAATTCAGCATATTGTGCTCCATTTTAAAATAATCCTTTTATCCCATGAATGAAATTTCTACGTTCCTTTTGCTGACTGGGTGATTTTCCTATTGACTCTAATGCTTTTACTGAAAATTAAATTGCACAGAAACTGCCACACTGCGGATGTTTTAGTTAGGCTACTTGTAATTTATAGATAATGTTAACTCTAAGGAACACATCTGTAGTATACTAAAATATTTTAATCATCTTTGGCTTTCACATATTTGATAATGAAGTTTCTAGATGAAGAAGAAATTGTGGAGGGCCAAATACTCTGTTCAGCTCTTCATATTTAATTCATGTTGAAATCAAGGCAATTTGCTCATTGATAGCTGCAGAATTTCTATTTTAAAAGTATTTCTATTCAAAGCCATTAATGACTTACAAAGAATGATGGCAAAAATTTCAAGTAGGCAATTCTGAATCCTATTTTCTTTAAAGCCAAAACGTTTCTTTCATAACTCTGGATTCCTACAAGCACTTCCTTCTACAAGCAGAACATATATGGATATTAATGGCAAATCTGAGCAAACACAGGCAACTTAAAAGGCACAAAACTGGTTGCATGGGCTTGGATGGCAATTTAATCCTATCAACCTCAAGTTAAAAAATTACTAAAGTGACTCATAAATATATCATTTTTTTTCAAATACTAAAATGTGATTTGTGTTTCTGCATAATTCATTAGGCAAATTTTTGGTAAAGCATACATTTTAAAATTCTAATAAGAAAGAAATTTGATCCCAAAATTTGACTCCAAATCTACTTCCAGCAGTTTTTCATTTATTTTTATTTTTTAAATTTTAAATTTGTATTCATTTATGTATTTTTAAGTATAATTTATTGTCAAATTAACTAACATACAGTGTATGTTCAGTGTGCTAACATACAGTGTGCTCTTGGCTTCAGGAGTAGAGTCCCATGATTCATCACTTATATACAACACCCAGTACCCATCCAACAAGTGCCATCCCCAATGCCCATCACTCATTTTCCCCACCCCCACCACATACCCTCAAACACTCAGTTTGTTCTCTGTATTTAAGAGTCTCATGGTTTGCCTCCCTCTCTGCTTGTAACTATTTTTTTTCCCCTTCTCTTCCCCCATGGTCTTCTGTTAAATTTCTCACATTCCACATAAGAGTTCCAACACCTTTTCAAAATAAAACTGATGGAGAAATGGTAAAGTTCTATGTAGATATTCACAAACTATAATCTATTGTTTACAAAAAATCATCAAAATTCTTTTAAAAAGCTAAATAATCTTCCTACTTATGAAAATTTGAAAAATGAATTGGGATAACAGAGGCAAGTTAAAAGAAAATAAAAGTTGTTTAAAACACTTTTATCTATTTTAGTTTTTATTGTTTTGTATAACTTGTTAAAAGCTGATGAAATGGATATAATGAATATTGTCTATTTGACAAACAAGATTATATCATATCTGAAAAGAAACTTTTTTCATGATATAAATAATATCAATTCCCAAAATTTCAGTGATTAATTTTTTCTCTTTTCAATTTTTCCTGCAAGTGATTAGTTCTAGAATAGTGATCTTATAGTTAATAGGTGAAATAAGAGTCAATAAAGAAAGACAATAAGCACTATTTTCATGATTCCTTTGAATTCCATTTACATTAATGCAAATATGTAACAGATTTTTGACAAGACTAAAAATGGTATTTTTACATACATTATGATATAAATTTTCTATAATGAGTAAATTTTATATTCTAACATTATATGTAACATATATAAAAACATATAAATAAACATACAAATCAGTTTTATATTTTTACTATTCTTGGCTTTTTTCCTGCCTTACACAGCACTATTTTGACTTCCAGCATTAGATTTTACAACACTTTGGGAAAAAAATACAACTTCCAAGATATATGTCCTATGACAACAGCTTTAAAATCCTCACCAAAGACTGTTAAGCCTCAGGATCCTATTGTTACCTCTCACCACCTGAGTACTCTTGAGGGCTCCCAATGATCTTGGCCTGTCCTGTGGATTTCAATCTCACTCCTTGGTTATTGTCATTTTTCATCATATGGAACAAATTATTCTTCTGAAAATGAACTTGGGCTATTTTCTCCAATTATTTACTATTTTTTCTCCAAAATTATTAAGCACTCATTACATTAAAAGAACTATTCTAAGCTCCTTACACTTATTTAATTATTTATGTAGCAAGTCCCATAGCTATTAGGTGACAGAGCTATAATATGAAAAAGTTTGTTTGCTTGTTCACAGGACATTGCCAATTGAATTTTCTGCCAAAACCTCAGACTCCTCTTTTCTGAACCATACTTGACTCAACTTGAACCAGCTCCTCTTTGCAAATTCCTATCTTGGGCCCAAACCACAATCATCCTAACTCAGACCTTTTCTTTTTCCCTTGTGGTGCTTCATTTGAAAATTTATCACCTCATGCTATTTTAAATATCTTGGAGTGATCACAATGCTTTTCATCATTGCTTTCCAATTACTACTGTTTTAGCCACATTACCTCCAGATTACAGCATAAGCCCCGAAACTAGTTCTCTCGAGATGTCTGTTGCCCTATATCCCTTCCCAGATAGGCTAGTTCCACTAGCTTACACGTCATTCAACCTCTACTCCTTCCTGATAACTTCTTGCCTGCCTTCCACCATGCCATCATCAAATTCCTTCTAAAGTTTCCCACTGCCCTCAGATAAAAGTCCAAAGTGCCTAGCCTAAATAAAGAACTCTCTCTGTCCCACCTAAGTCCTTGTGCACCCATACTTCTTATAAATCCAATCTCTACAAGAGTCCATAAACATTTCCTTCTGTAACCTCTGTTAGAGCTATTTCCTTCATGTAAATTAATTTATTCTCAATCTTTGAAAGCCCATCTAAATTCTAATGGCCATGGCCATATTGATCTTTTATTTTTGACCACCTATAGTTTTTGCTTCTCCCAATAATTGGAAAAATCTTAAATACTCTTCTCACTTTGGGTATATGTCAAATATATTCGTTATTTCTATTGCAAGATTCTAATTTCAAGGCCAAGAACATAATGTATGCAACCTGTTTACCATTTCTAACTCATGTCATACCATACCATACCTAAAGACACTTCTTGGAAAATAAAGTTCTAAAGCAAACATTTTGGTATATAAAATAGTTAAACTTAGGATACTACAGAACCCTGAGGTACTATGTATATGCTAATAGTTACATATATGTGAACTATTATATACAAACTTCATCTTCATATGATTTAACTTTTGCAAAAGAATCTCAGTCAAAAATAGAAAACACCAAGAATCATGATTTGCTTTCAACGAATTATTGACCTTATCTCCTGTAAATCATGTATTTGCCTCTACAACCATTGTATGCCACAAACTAAGTTAACTATTTGCTAACGAGAAGAAGCACATGGTAAACTCAATCCTATTCCTTGACAAGGGCTTAAAAACTAGAATTACTGTAAGAGTAACTATAAAACAATATATCTTGCTATGCTACTGAAGCTTTTAGTTAGAGATGAGACATTACATTTTACTTTACACAAATTTCATTTTTATCTTTGTTTCACTTAATTAACAATGCCTTACATATGGCTAGAAATTTAGATATATGGAAGTAAAATTTCAAAGGGAGGGGTATCCATTTGAGTGATTTTGAGGAACTTGAAAGGATAATTCACTACCTCAAGTTCTGATGTTTTCCAATTATTTCTAATAAAATGATTATTTATTTTTTAAGTTAAATTAGAAAATTAACTTTTTCACTGGTATATGAGCAGGCAAGCTCACTTAACATTTTTAACTGAAAGCATCCCAAAGTTATCAACATTCTAAATGGAAATAGAATAATTAGTACATAAAAAAAGGTTCATTTAAAAAGGTAAAAACTTGCAGTATTAAAATATACTATAGATACTTATATACTGCATAAACGAAATTTTTGATCTAACAAATACATTAAACATCTTAAAAGGTGTGTGCCCAGTCTTTATCTACTAATCAAGTCAACATTAAGACTGTATAAATATGACACTATTATTGTAATACTATTTATTGCCTAAAATGTGTTTATATGAATTACGAAGAAATTCTATAATAAATATCTGTGTCAACTGTCAAGAGGTAGGTTGCTTTTTCAATTTATATTAATGAAATATTAATGAAATGTGATTTTAATCAGTGTTATTCACATTTTGCATATAAATTCCAGCTGCTATTGTACAATTAAGAATTCTCAAACCTTCTTTTCCTTTTTTAAGCAAATCCTTATAGCAAAAGAAAGCAAGAATTAATAGTAGTTAATCCTTCCTAGTGTTTGTGTGTGCATGGGGGATCAGCGTAAAAGATGGTTACTGCTGTGTTAACTTTCATTATTCCAGCTGTTAACCAGATGTTCAAAACAAGTGAATTGCCCAGTAATGTTTTTCTAAATTCTTCTTCTTAATCTGTTAAATTATGCAAATGCTAGAATATTTTCTTTTTTTTTTTTTAATTATTTTTTTTCAACGTTTTTTATTTATTTTTGGGACAGAGAGAGACAGAGCATGAACGGGGGAGGGGCAGAGAGAGAGGGAGACACAGAATCGGAAACAGGCTCCAGGCTCCGGGCCATCAGCCCAGAGCCCGACGCGGGGCTCGAACTCATGGACCGCGAGATCGTGACCTGGCTGAAGTCGGACGCTTAACCGACTGCGCCACCCAGGCGCCCCGCTAGAATATTTTCAATCGTGTACCTAAAGTTCTGCTACAAAATTAGCATGGTATAAAAATTCTGCAATAATTCAAATACAATACCTTTAAAAATTATAAAGTGTAAAAATAATTATAGTGGCTGACAGAGCATGAGATATATTTGTGTTGTAATAAAAATATAATATATATAAGAATCATTAGGAAACACAAACTAAAATTCTATTTATTGAAGAATATGTTCTCCTAGCACATACACGTGTGAAAGAAATTCAAGAATATATAAAATAAATGAAGAGAAAATGGAACTAAATCCTAAATCTTCTAATATACATCCCCTTTTCAGATAATTATTTTTCAGTTATCTTTTCCTCTTTTTGTTTTATGACTGACGTTGACCTAAAGAACGTCACTGAATTCCTCCTTAGAATAAATGGAATAGCTGTTCTTTTTATGAAGAAAAAGCATTTTGTTTTGATTACTTCCTCTCAAGAAAGCCTTACATCTCCAAAACATTGAATCCCTATCATTCAAAAAGAAAAGCTGGCATCAGCTTGATTTGATTCAGGATTTGAGTGTTATCACAAGTAAGAAAATTCCGAAGAATGATTTAGTAAGAACAGATCAGGATTTATTCTTTTTCCCAATAGAACAGTATTCATTTTAATGCCCAAGCAAATAAAAGTTGAGAATCAAAAATAACTTATCAAAATTAATTTAAAGACAAAGATTAAACAAAATATTCCCTGAAGTAGGGAATGAACTTTTCACCTGTTTCTTTTAATAAGTATGCTGTATTTTCCAGTATTAGAGATGCTTAATGTAACTATAAACTCTTTTTATCTAATGTAAATGGCATCTTACCAACTTAAAATCATTAACTTAAACAAGAAAAGATCATTGTAATTCTAATTTTATTTTGATCTTCTATGATGGTAATTACAGTAAAGATTAAGCACCTCATTGTGTTAATGTGGTGCTAAGTGAAGTTCAAGGTAATTAAACCAAAGTCTTTACCACCTATACACTTGAAACCTAAGAAATTCATATTTTTATGCAAGAATATATTAAAAGCAGACTAAATTCTAATCAAAATGAATATTTACATTAATTGCAAACATAAAGATTCAAAAAATGTGTATTTATGAGTAAAAAGTATTTTATAAGCATTGTATGTCTCAGAGCAGGTCAAAATCAATACTCCTGTTTTAATCACTTGGAAATTCCCTGGGAAAGATTAGATTGAAGAGGTCTTGAATAATGGACTTGGTTAAAGAAGAAAGCTCCTTTATTAGTGAGGATCTACATACACACAGGCTACAGTTTGGAAAAGACTAAGAGTTGGAAGGAGCATTAACAGTACTAAGTACACATAAGGAAATGTATTTTGGAGAGTTTAAAATAAACCTTTACACTCCTTTAAACCATCTTGCAGTTACAAAGGATTGCATGAGTTAAGCACCATTTGAATTACTGAAAAATATTAGACTGAATTTACCTTTACAGAGTGGTGGTATAGTGTTAGGATTAAGAGGACTCAAATTCAGCTCTTCCCCTTCTCAATGTGATACTGGGCCTTATCACTCAGCCTCCCTTGCTAAGTGACTTCCTTATACAATTGCTCACAGCAATATCCACCATCTGTGGTAAATTTCTATTAATGGATTTCTAAAGTAGCCATTCCCCACCAATATTAGGTTAACAGAAAAGTTTATAACATTAGGGGTTAAATTGTTCTATGCCAGTTGTAGAAAGCTGTAAGTCAAAATAAATATTTAGGCTGATACAAGTCAAATTAGGCAAAGTTTCTCTTAAAAAATCTGAATATCGTTCCACCTATTAATTCTGCTATATTTGGTGAAAAGCACAACACTGAGTGTTTTTAAAAAGTGTTTACCAAGTGTTAGTTTTGTCAAAACTCTTCATAAGTTGATGAATTATTCTAAGTAGAAAGTAACCTGCAGGCATTTTACCTACTAAATCTGATGAGTAATCCCATCAGAACTATTGCACGGCTGGCTGCTAGAATTCATTGGTCCTCTGAAACATACCCACCTATGACCTATAAAGGATAAATTCCAATCTGTAGTCTTTTAGAACAGATACAAAAACACTCCATGAAATAAATAAGCTCTATTAACATGTTTCCATATTTTACATGATGCAAATTTTACCTAATTTGTATTCCTTCAAGATTAATACATTTAGTTTTTCACTACTTGATATGGCACAGAAACCCTTATTTATATGTAGCCTTTGCCCCCTAGAGGAAAATAAAGTAGTTCTGTAAGATTATAATTTATCCCAGTTTCTTTTTGGCCAGCGTTTATCTGTATTCATTCTCCTCTAATGCTAACACTTGACTTTACAAAGAAACAGAAGGGAAGAAAAGATGTGTGTATTTTCAGATTGTTTCTCTGATTGACATAAGAGTGGAATCTTACTATGAAATGATTCACTGTATTTCTAACTTTCATTTACAGATGAGGAAAGCTAGAGCTGAATACAACTGAAGTCATACTTTAATTTACTTTGGGCAATCTAAAACTTACTGCTTTCAACTACTTAAGCTGAATTAAGAGAATAACCACTCCCACTCTATTCACCCCTTAGTCCTAATATTGTTTTCTGTACAGACTACATTTAAAAAAATAGCATAGAGATGATGTCTATTTTACAGATGCACAAAATGTGGTTCATAAACATGAGCAAACTGCCAAAGGTCATAAAGCTAGCGGAATGCAGGGCAGGGAATCAAACTGAAATGTTTGAAGGTGAAGATGAAACTTGTTATTGCTTCCACTGATACAGAAAAAGAAAAGAAAAGAAAAGAAAAGAAAAGAAAAGAAAAGAAAAGAGAAAAGAAAAGAGAAAAGAAAAACCAAAGGAATAGAGCATTTTCCCAAGGATGGAATATCACAATCTTACCTAAAAATATCAAGCCCAACAATCTATCCAACAATTTGTGATATTTATCATCATAGGACAGGACCATTATTTCACATATGTACATGTCAATGAACTAAACTGATAGACCTAATCAGTTTTACAAGTTACCGCTGACAGTAATAACATTTTTGGAGGCTGCTGCCCCTTTTCTAAATGGCCTTCATGTAGAGTAGTTTTACTCTACATGCAATCCTGGGAGTTTCAGACAGCCATTTTCATTCTTACATGCAAGAAAACTGAAGCTCTCCCTAGAGGTGACATGACTTGTCTGAAGTTACTCAGACAGTAATGGCAAATCTCCTCCAGAAGGCAGTTAGTCTTCTGATCTAAGTGCTCGTCAGACACAAAGAACTCTAGAAAATCTAATGTCACATTGTTAATTCTCATTTGTAATGGCAAAAGTAAAAGTTTGATAAAACTGGAAGTAAAAAAAAGTATGATCTTTGAAATATATAGTCTGGATTTCTATTTCATTGATATGTTCTTATATTGGGCCTTAAAACAAATGTTTAAAAAGCAAGCAACAAGTAAGGCATTTTTCCAGGAGATCTGAGACTGCTTAGAAGGAAAAAGGGATTCGCTGCAGGCCAAGACAAATTATACTTTGTTTCATTTTAATGTGTATATCAATCCTTAGAGAGAAATCAGAATATAGACTTCAACTTGACTTACCAATAAAATGTAAATTCATTTAAACCATAATATTATAGAGAAAGGACTAGACGAAAGGGATATAAATATTTTCAGGAAAATATCCAGAAGATGAAGTTGCTTAGGAGGACAAAAATCAACACTGCTTTCTGATTAATGTGGATCGGGTCTTTAGGAAAAAGTCAGTTGAGGAATTACCCTTTGTCAGACAATCTGTAAATATCACTGACCGGTCCATGTTAAAAGGAAAAGTGATGATGTTGTGAACAAAGTGGCTCATTTTTAAAATGAGGAGTAAAGGAAAACAGACATGGTAGCTTAACTCAGACTGTTTTTCTCAGGAACATGAGTATTCAGAGGGAATAAAGGATTAAAGACACTGTACATTTCTAGAGACTAAATGATCCAGAAGGCATTTTCATTTCTCTGAGGTCAATGAAATAAATGGATTACTTTTTATCATGAATCAAAATTTTATTTGTATTAAAGAAACCTAATGCAGTAAAGGGTTCCAAAACTGTCCAATTAATGTAAGTTAACATTTACTGAGTCACTACTACACAGTCCAAATATCACACTCAGTATTTTACATTAATTACCTCATTCAAGCGCTCAGTCATCTCGCCATAATAATCATCTCTTCACAGACAAAGAAACCGAGGGTGAGAGAAGTATGTAATATTCCCAGGACAACAAAGTCAAAAGCAGAGAAAATGGGATCTGAACTCAGGAGGTCTGACCCAACCACTATGAAACTACCTTCTATGAGGAAATACCTAAAATTTGAAACTGAATTTATGGTTGTAGGATGGGTGGGACCTAGCAGGTAACAAAGTCACAGAGGAAGAAAATAAAAACTGAGTAAAGAGAATTTAAAAGAATATTAATTTGTTATAACGTGATGCACGTGAATTTTCAGAAATGTAAAAGGAAATCATTTACGTTTGAATTTGACATTTGTTTTTAACTTTATAAACCTGCTTGGCAAATCATTTACTCTTAAATCCTAAGTAAAACTTTAATTTCTGATATCCAAGATCCACAGAATACTGCTCTGAATGTATTTATTAAAAACACTCCGGGGCGCCTGGGTGGCGCAGTCGGTTGGGCGTCCGACTTCAGCCAGGTCACGATCTCACGGTCCGTGAGTTCGAGCCCCGCGTCGGGCTCTGGGCTGATGGCTCGGAGCCTGGAGCCTGTTTCCGATTCTGTGTCTCCCTCTCTCTCTGCCCCTCCCCCGTTCATGCTCTGTCTCTCTCTGTCTCAAAAATAAATAAAAAACGTTGAAAAAAAAAATTAAAAAAAAAAAAAACACTCCAACTGGATTTTTGAACAGATTAAAGTTTAAAGCTTCCATTGCAAAGGTATTTTTTTAAGAAATTTTTTAAGTTTATTTGTTTATTTGAGACAGAGTGTGCACTTGTATGTGCGGGCAAAGGGCAGAGACAGGAAGAAGAGAGAGAATCTGTGCTAATAGCACAGAGCCTGATGCAGGGCTCTATCTTACTAACTGTGAGATCATGATCTGAACCAAAATCAAGAGTCTGGACACCTAACCGACTGAGCCACCCAGGTGTCCCTGCAAAAGGTATTTTTATTTCGTATCATTCCATTGATCTTCATATGAGTCAATGTAGCTAGATTTATATTCAGTACATATTTAGTTAGTAAATGTAGCTGAAGGGGCAATATATTCTCAAACTACTGAAAAATGTTTATCTTTTCAAATATAATATATACAATGCTTGTGATCATTTAATGCCATGTGATCACTTAATATCATAAATTCATGTATAAGTGAGTACGTGTATGTGTGTGTGCTACATATCAACGTAGACGTGGGAAGTGAATGGACAATTCACTTCATCCCTGGATTTTCTTCACAGCATAATATATGATTGAAAAAAAGAAAACAGAAAGCTTTTGTTTTGCTTCTGTTTTAATTTCTCAGTTGCTCAATGGCTTCTATACCCCTCTTTGAATCCTGAAGTGCGTCTCTTATAATTAATGAGCATACCATAATCCAAACTTCTTGAGAATGGAAAAGCCAGAAAAATAATGTAAGGCACAGCAGAGCAGTAGAGCAAAACTTGCCTGTGCACACTAATACTGGGAAGAACTCTTCACCCCCCACTAAGGAACTCACAGCAGCCTACTTTTCCTCTCCTGTCTCCTGTAAGGATACTTCTCAATGTGACAAAACCCACCTACCCAAAGGGAAGGTTAATTATTGCTCCGTAATTAAACTCGCAAGAAAATTGTTAAGATTAATGAAGCCGTGCTTACTAAGTGATTACAAGCTCCCTATCAACTACCACAGAAATATTTGTTTTTACCGAAAACACCAACACATATATCGATAGCAGAGTCTGTGCAAATTATTGCAGTGACGAATCTAGATCAACATATATAAATCATAGTTTATGTATCTGAAAAAATAAAAGTAACATAGGAGGAAGAGAAAAACCCGGAGGAAGGGAAAAAGAAGGGAGGAAAGGAGGAAGGGGCAGACAGCAGGACAAGTTTTACTTTTCATCAAGAACTACCATGCTAACATGAATTCTTTCTACTTAGTTCTATGATAATTATGACTCAGCAAAAGACCACAATACCCTCTTCAATCTGGGTATGTTTGAAAATGTAAAAAAAAACCTAAGAACTTTTAATTTTTTTCTAAATGACTTTTTTTTACGTTTATTTATTTTGAGAGAGAGTGGGGAAGGGACACAGGGATAGAGAGAGAATCCCAAGCAGACTCCATACTGTCAGCATGGAGCCCAATGTGGGGCTCGAATCAAGAACCATGAGATCATGCATGACCTGATCCAAAATCCAACCAACTCAACTGAGCAACCAACTCAACCACCCAGGCGCCCCAAACCTAACAACTTTTCAGATGAATACTGAAAGAATGGTCTCTTATAATATAAATTTACAATTATCGGAGTTATTTTAGTATTAATTTTAATTAGGCTAACACATAATTAGGTTAAATTAGGCTAAAACAGTAACATATTGATAAATAATACCTAAAATGAATCCCATATTGTTACCAGCAATAAATTCAAATACAGCTGCCCAGGGTACATTGTGGAATATGCAGGTGAGTTCTTCCTCTCAAAATATCACTGACAGACATGGCCACCATGTCATTACATTTGAATTACAACATATGTCACCAATGTGCCTAATTACCTTTTAGCAACACCAATCAGCACAACTACTCCCCTATCCTCTCTAACTGGACATTGCATCAGTTATATATGTTATCTTAGGCTGTAGTAACAAAGACAAACCCCAAATTCCCAGTGTCTCATAACAGAAAAAGTTCTTCCTTGCTTGTGCTTCACGACAATCACAGATCAGCAAGGGCAAAGGCAGGGGCATCCTCTCATTTTAGACATTCAAGGAATCAGGATGATGACAAGGGTGCCTCTTCTCTCTAAGTACAGGTCTCCATGCCAGAAGTAAAGAGACTTTTGTGCCCTTTTCCACCCAACCACAAGTGGGCCAGGAACATGATTCCTTATGTGCCCAGGACAGTAGAAGGCTGGAATTATGAAGAGCCTTAATAACATTTCAATTATCCACTCATATCTATAGAATGTCAAAGCTAATAAACTGGTTGTTTTAATAAGCTGTTTTCAGGGCACCTGGGTGGCTCAGTCGGTTAAGTGTCTGACTTCAGTTCAGGTCATGATCTCACAGTTTGTGAGTTCAAGCCCCACATCAGGCTCCAAGCTGACAGCTCAGAGCCTGGAGCCTGCTTCAGATTCTGTGTCTCCCTCTCTGTCTGCTCCTCCTCTGCTAGTGTGCACTCTCTCTCTCCCTCCCTCAAAAATAAATAAACATTAAAAGAAATTTTAAAAAAAGATTTTAATATAAGCTATTTTCAGTTATGGATATCCATTATATGTGAACAATCAAAGGAACTCAAAATAATTTTCACTATCCCAGTATCTTTAGTTTATTCCAAGAAGTTAGAGTTTGCAACTGAACTATTTAGGAATTCACAAAACAATAAGAGTGTCAGAATGAATAGCACCAAATGTATTACACTGATACAGATTTAAAATTGGGGCTTCTGAATACTTATCAATTAAAGTTAAAGATACAAAAGAATTTTAAAATAATATTCATTTTTATCTAGGCAAACTAGAATGTGAGCAAGAGGCATGCATAATTGGAATAAGCAAATTTGCAGGAGGGTTGGGAACCTTCAATAGAAGAGGTTTGGAATCTGGATGACCAGAAGGAAAAATGAAGAACTGTGGCATTCATCCTGAGGTCCCACTTGGAGCCACAGGACTAACTGATTCCAGAGAAACTCTGAAAAGAATGTTTACATGATAGGCACTAAAAAGGCATCATACAAAGAGTGTGACAGAAAGAAGAGAAAGGGTGGGGAATCTCACTTTTAGTCAAACACAGCATGGCTTTATTACACCAAGGTCTCTGCAAAGCAAAGGCAGAGACACTAACAGCTGGCAGAAGATTGAGCAAATGACCATCAGATTGGATGAGGCATGGCAGAAAAATAACAGAGTCCATTTATAAGACACTCCCCACAAAGCATCAAAGATGTCTAAAAGGCATGAGGGAATAGGCTGAGGGCCTGCCTGAGGTTTGGTTTGGCCCAGGCAAACTTTACCAGGTTGACAGGGAACAGCAGGGGATAGAGAAAAATTAAGCACAGATAAATGGGCCATAGACATATGGATCCTAGACAAATTATAAATTTTGTTTTAAGCAAAATTCAGTAAAAAAAAAAAAATGATAGCTCTTACACATTCTTAGTGACCAAAACACTAAAAATTTTAGTTTCTCGGAGGAAGAAAGTTTCCACCATTAATTTCTCACATGTGGTTCTATATAGAGACTTCTAAAATTTATAGTTCTATAGTGCGTTTTTTTTTAATGTTTTTTTTTAACGTTTATTTATTTTTGAGACAGAGAGAGACAGAGCATGAACAGGGGAGGGTCAGAGAGAGACACAGAATCCAAAACAGGCTCCAGGCTCCGAGCTGTCAGCACAGAGCCCGACGCGGGGCTTGAACTCACAGACCGTGAGATCATGACCTGAGCTGAAGTAGGATGCTTAACCGACTGAGCCACCCAGGCGCCCCTATAGTGCGTTTTAAAAGCAGAATTGCTTCTGGGGCCAACACAGAAAGAAAGGAGACTGATTAGGCAGGGTTCTAGGCCTCCTGTCCACTTCAAACAAAACAGCTCCATTTTTTAAAATCATTTTTATATATTGGCTTTTATTTAGAAAAAATGTTCCAGTTCTAGGGGGGAAAAAAAGGTTGTATTAATTCACAGACTACATGTACTTGTTTCTTTCACCTTTATCAGTTCTTACTACTTGGTGGGTCAACTTCTTTCTATTCTGCTTCCAAACTCTCTGTTTCATTTCTGTGGTTTCTGTGGTCTCCTGATGCAGAGGCCAGAGGCAAGCACACATATTTATTATGCCTGGAACTCATTTATGCCCTTATCACCAGTTGAACACCAAAATATGGTCATCAGAAAATTCCAGGGAATCACGAAAACAGAAAAAAGCCATAGGTTTTTAAAATGTTTTAAATTTTAAAAATTTTAATATATTACACAAAAGGATTAAAATGTTCTCTGTTATGCAAATGGACAATGAAGCTTCGCAGCTATTTACTTCATCATATTTGAAAGTAAAGCCTATTGAGAAATTAAAAAAAAAAGTCAGTGTGCTTGATTAATTTCTCAGGCACATGTATTAAAAAATACATACTGTTTGCCCTATAAGTTACAAAAACCAAGGCCAGCCAAAGAGAGCTGACCACAGCCTGACATATCTATAAAGAAAGCTGACCTCTCTGAGAAGCCAAAGTAAATTCAAATTTCTCAGCCTACAGGGCAGAAGCAGATCTTTGAAAGTTTGCCAGATTTATGTAGAAAGATTACATAAAGTAAACAGATTTTTCTCTTCCCAAGGTGCCCTTTTTCACATTACAATTATTATGAACAGCTACAAAAGAAGAAACATTTCCAAAAGCATCCAGTATACAATAAATATTCGTTATGTATTATTTATTCAGAAAAATCATAAAGCTCTGTTTCAACATAATTGTTGGCACATAATTTTTGGAAATTACTTCTTTTTTCCCCTCTTGGGATCCTTCTTTGACGTGAAAGGCAACAAAAAGACTAACACAGAGTAAAAGTAAAAAACTATAATTCTTAGATGAGACTACAAGGGCAAACTTAGCTGCCTCAATCCATTTTTTGTAATGAAACAAAGAAAGAAAAAAATGCTTTTTGTGTGTTTTCTTCTTGGTTTGCTTTGAGAGGGATAATGAAATCAATAGGCAAAATGAAACTTGGATTAGTTAGCAACTGAAATTCTATTTTCATTTTACATTTTCCATCATTTCCACTTCCATTTACATCATAATGATATAAAATTAGAGCAAAATCTTAATCTGTCAGTATTTTTTAAGTTTTATATGGGAGCTCTGAAGTTACTTGTTTTTAATTATCAATTCACAAAACTTTTTTGAATACTCAGGCCAGTTTAAATGTTCTCAAGTCACATCAACACTGAAAATGCATACAGGATGTATATGAATGTATATATATTATGTAGTTTAAGAATTAGCTAAGCAATCAACAAACCAACAAGTAAATATATAAAAACATTTCGAGAGCTTAAATTCAATGGAGCCTAAATTTAAGTGTAAAAAATGCCATTTCAACTAAGCTAAAAAAAAATATGGCCAACTGATTTTAATTTTCATTAACTCACTTCTTTTTTTAATACCTATATTCTTTTAAGTGTATTTATTTTGAGAGAGAGAGAGAGAGTATGTATGATCAGGGGAGGGGCACAGAGAGGAGAGAGAATCCCAAGCAGAGTCCATTCTGTTAGCACAGAGCCTGATGTGGAGCTCAAACTCATGAACTGCAACATCATGACCTGAGCTGAAACCAAGAGTTGGATGCTTAACCGACTGAGCTACCCAGGAGCCCCTCAATTGTTTAAATTCTTCTTATTATTTATTTCCCTGTTTACTTGGGCTGGTCTATAAGCTAATCTACAAAAAGGCTAATAATTATGTAAGATCTTTAGCACAATAAAAGGATTGAATTAGTTAATTAACAAGTGAATAAATAAAGGATCCAAACTTAAAATGTTGGTTTCTAACCAATCTCATAAGAAATCAGAAATCACTGGGGCGCCTGGGTGGCTCAGTCGCGCCTGACTTCAGCTCAGGTCATGATCTCACAGTGTGTGAGTTCGAGCCCCGCATCGGGCTCTGTGCTGACAGCTTAGAGCCTGGGGCCTGCTTCAAATTCTGTGTCTCCCTCTCTCTCTGCTCCTCCCCTGCTCATGCTCTGTGTCTCTCTCCTTCAAAAATAAAAACATTAAAAAAATTTTTTTAAGAAATCAGAAATCACTTCACCACTAAAATTATACACCCCTATACTAGTCAGAGTTCCAGTAAGAAACAGATAGTGTCCTTAATTAAGATAATTTGCAAAGACAGTAAGGCATGGATAGTGCTTGGAGAAACCAGAGACAGAGGGAGTATAGCACTCAGGGGTAGAAACAGCGGGGAGCCATTACTACACCACAGGCTAAAAAGCTGAGAAGAGAGAGTGGCTGCCAGAGCTCAAAGGGTAAGCCTACCTGACTGAAGCTGTGACTTTCAACGGGAAGAGGGAACGCTACCCTCTCTCTTTTCCTACCCTCAACACTATTTCTCAATGTAGCATAAATAACTAAAAATGTAAGATAGGCTATTTCTTAAAAACAAACAAACAAAAAACAGAGATTTCCCTAGAAAATGATAATGAAATGAAAATCCAAGATAGATATTGCTAAATCATCTTAGTAAATCCAGACAGACTCAACTTTTTTTTTTTTTTTTTTAACGTTTATTTATTTTTGGGACAGAGAGAGACAGAGCATGAATGGGGGAGGGGCAGAGAGAGAGGGAGACACAGAATCGGAAGCAGGCTCCAGGCTCCGAGCCATCAGCCCAGAGCCTGACGCGGGGCTCGAACTCACGGACCGTGAGATCGTGACCTGAGCCGAAGTCGGATGCTTAACCGACTGAGCCACCCAGGCGCCCCATAGACAGACTCAACTTTAAACACACTGCTCTTTAACGTAATGAGCTTATACTGAAAATCATTTTTTGAGATCAACACCACATTGTTTACATAATATATACCAAACCAAACAAAAATCTAATGAATGAAAGCTTTAATTTGCAAACACTACTCTGTATTAAGTAGTATAGCAAAGTATACTCCGATTATTGTCCTGTATATCTATAGATATATATATAGATATCTATATATCAAACAGTAGAACTATCAAACAATCCTAAGTGACTGTGCCTCTGTTATGTTATAGAAATGGTATTAAATGTAAATTCCAAGAAGATTTAAGTTCAGCTGAAATAATGTTCCCATAATATGTTTGCATATTGGGAATCCATTAATCAGGTTAAGATTGGGACTATATAATGCCTAAAGTCCCTCATATATCTGAGAATTTGTGATTCACATTCAAGCACTCCAGAAACACTGAGAAAACGCATAGCTCATAAATTCTCTAGTTTTTCATTTGAACCAATTTGTATTAAGATTTTTAGAGAATGAAAAACCAGTTTTTAAGGTGTTCTATATACCAACACATATCAATGGGGCAAAGAATATGTGCTTCACACAATTATTCCCCAAATAAAATAATATATGCAACAGAGCTTGGCAAACTGGAAAGCATTTTCTCAATGTTACATGTTACTATCTTCTTTAAATTTATAAATTGCTTATTATAATGCTTTACTTATTTTCTGAGGAGTGATATGTAAGTAAAGCTTCTCTTTAATAATGTTTATTGGAGAAAAAATTATTGTTTAGATATGCAAGCATAGAAATTAATGTTTAAAAATTATCAGAAGTTTAAAAATTACCTTAAAAGGGAGAAACAGCAGAAATATCATGAAAGAAAAACTTTATAATACTCACCCAGTATAAATTACCCAGGCAAGATAATATTTCTGTGATATTTCTATCACCTTAACATATTTATTGCTAAAAAGTAATTTCATCAATGTAGCCTTCTCTGGTTGATTCCCCAACTATTTTAATGCTTTTTATTCTGCTTAAGCACATTTAAGTTGCATTCTAAATCAGCCGACCCTTGAACAACATGGGCTTGAATTGTACGAGTCCACTTATGTACAGATTTTTTATATAAATATATTACAGTATTATAAATGTATTCTCTCATGATTTTCTTGAATAACATTTTCTTTTTTCTAGCTTGCTTTCAGAATATAGTATGTGTATATATATATATATATACATATATATGTATATATATATATATACACACATATACATAAACAAAACATGTTAATCGATTGTTTATGTAAGAATATAGTATATATATATACACACACACACACATATATATATATATATATATACACATACACACAATACATACACACACACACACACACACACACAATGTGTAAGACAACTGTTTATGTAATCGGTAAGGCTTCCTGTGAATAACAGACTATTAGTAGCTAAGTTTTGGGAGAGTCAAAAGTTATACGCAGATTTTCAACTGTGTCCTCAAATCCCTTGGTATTCAAAGGTCAACTGTATTAAAATCTGGTTCTGTCAGTGTTCTAATGTCTTTTCCATGCATATATTTGTTCTGTTTTCCCAAACAACGCTCCCCAGAAACTTATTATCTAGGAAAAATAATCTGATAATATCCAGGTAAATTATTTCATTTAACATGGTAGAAACCAAACAATAACCATTTTACCTTAATATTTTATAACATGTTCTAAGCATTAATGATTATGTGATGGGGACCGATGTGGCTATGGAGAAAATGCTTTATCAGCAAGCATCAGATTTCAGAAAAGACTCCTATTTACCTAATTAATTTTGAGATAAACAGCTCCATATTAATGTATTCATCGTGAATGTTATTTATTATACTGTGTACAGTAGAAATACATTACTTACTAACCTTTAGCAGATAGATAGCTAGGTTATTCTCTGCAAGTGAGCAAAATTCCTGAATGATAGACGAAAGATAATTGAACACAGAGCACTTAGTATTTTATGAAGTCTTATAGATGACATTTTGTAATTTTCCTTTAAGAAAATATCAGAATCTTTAAATAAGTACTAAAGAATTTTGTTTTCTTTTCAATATCTCAGTATACAAGCCTTTGGGGGAAAAACCTGGAATTTACTGGTATGTGATCATAATCCCGTGGAAAAAAATACAAAATAGTCCTACTTTTTTCCAAATGGTTTAATATGGACTAATATTTCAAGATAATTTCTGTTCAGCATACATTTTAAAACATGAACTTAATTTTGCATAACACAGCAAAGAGCAAAATAATCATGAAACTGTTTAATTTAAATGGATTTGCAGGCTATCGGCAATGATATCCAAAGGACATCTTCCTAGGCCTAGGATGACTCACACACCACTAGTTTGATCTATTTGATGTATTAGTCATGCCTCCATCAACACATAGGTACTGAGATGCTACCTTTTCTGTAACTAATACAAAATAGACATACATTCAAGATGCTTAATGATCCTTTGTTAAATGCCCTAAATTCCTAAACAAGTTCAAATAATTAAATGGCAATCTGTTTCATTATTTATTATCAATTCTCTATCATTTATAGCCAAAAGATAAGAATAAAAAAGACATTCAAAAACTGAATGGAGGGCCTAATGTAACTTGAGCAATGGACTAAAGTGTTTTTACATGTGCAGTCTCATTTAATTCAACACTCTACTACAGAAGATTGATGAGTCAAGCTCAGTCACTTGTCAGATGCTCCAAGGCAGCTGAGTCACTCTAGGGTCTCAAGTGTACCTTACACTAAAATATACCCTTCATTTCAATGAAGTGATATACTTAGAAAAATTGCATACCTCTCTGATTTTTATTAGTTAATTGATTTGGGAAGAAACCTCCACAGGGCTGACAGGAACTAAAATATTCCAAGCCATTAATTTTATTAGGTTTTTAAAATTCAATACATGATGTCATTTCCTGTTCTCCTGTACCTTGAAAAATAAGCATGACTAACCTAATCTGAGAAGGGGAAAGTAGTAATACAGAGCAATACAGTTAAAATGTAGAAGAAAAGATTCAAACGCAGCTCTCTCTAATTCAGGATTTTAATTAGGGCACCTGGGTGGCTCAGTTGGTTGAGAGCCCAACTTCAGCTCAGGTCATGATCTCACAGTGCATGGGTTTGAGCCCCGCATGGGGCTCTGTGCTGACAGCTCAGAGCTTGGAGCCTGCTTCTGATTCTGTGTCTCCCTCTCTCTCTGCCCCTCTGCTGCTGGTTCTCTGTCTCTCTCTCAAAAATAGACATTAAAAAAAAATTTAAAACCCAGCAATGTTATTTTGAGAAAGTAAGAAAAATTTAGTTTTGAATGAACAATGATTTCAGACCCAATGGCCAGATGGCTTTAGATAATATATACCAGAGTGATTCTAAACAATGCTATATTTTATAAAAGCATTCAGTTTAACAATAAAATTGCTTCTATTGGGAAATGAAGTCAAAGTAGTGCATAAAGCTGAACTCTAAGTAAAGTAAAATTCCCTTGTCTATTTTGGAAGAAAACTAACCTACAGTACATTTATCTACAGCTATCATAAAAACCTACTGAAACATACATCTTGGCAAATGTGTGAATGAATGGGACATATGTGTACAGACACAAATTTTCATGTTAATATTTGAATTTGTCTACAAAAAATATGTTGCCATATAATGGAATTTTCTTTCATTAAATATTATAGGTATGAGCTACTTCCTAAATTGTCAAGATTCTAAAATGGCAGAAGTAAGAATTATGGTACTTTACTTAATCAGGCCTACAATTTTAGTAGTATTCTACTCTTCCTACATTTACAGATTATTAAACAGGAGTAAATAACAGAAGCACTAAACTTGACATGCAAATACTCTTTTCATCTTTCTTGGAAAGATGTTGCATGTTTGTCTTCAAACTGTGCAAGAAAGGATTTGGGAAATGTCATTACTGTAGAAGTAATGCAAGAGCCAGAAGAAAGAACATAGAAATGAAGACAGTTAAACAGACAGAAACTGGCCAATTTTCTTTTGTAGATAGTCATGTAAAGAAAGTTATATGGATCATGAATCTTTTAATATATATTTACACATATATATAATTAAGAGTATTTCTTAATGATTCCATTCTTTAGTTGTTTTTAAAAATGTTATTAAATAATATTTTGAGATCAGAAGCTGATATAAATAATTCATTAATGGAATTGGAAATTATATAAAAGGTAGCCATCTTCCCCTAAACATACAAAAAGCAAAAGGTGGCCACTTTCTCCAAACGATGTATTTTTATTCTTTTGATGGTAATCAAAGTATTACTGTCTTTCCTATTGAGATCTTTTTGTTGCTGTTCCTTTAACATTCATTTCAACCAATATTTACTGAAGCTCTATTAAGACTGTCATAGAGGGGCACCTTGGTGGCGCAGTCGGTTAAGCATCCGACTTCAGCTCAGGTCATGATCTCACGGTTCGTGGGTTCAAACCCCGCAACAGGGTCTGTGCTGACAGCTCAAGGATTGTGTCTCCCTCTCTCTATACCTCTTCCCTGCTTGTTTTCTCTCTCTCTCTCTCTCAAAAATAAAAATTAAAAAAAAAAAAAAAAAAAAAAGACTGTCATTGACAACTGAAGACCCAGTCTTTATGCTTGCAGCATTCCCAAATCTAGTGGTGGGACATGGAAATACAAGCGGAAAATACACTGTAATATGATAAATGCTAGAACAGAAGTACAGCACATGCAAAGTACGATGGGATGCAGCCAAGGGGCAGAGCAAACTTTCAGGCTCTGTGTGTTCAAGGAACAATGGACTCAATATGCCTTTCTACATTCTGACAGAGTGTGGGATCATGGCAGTCATTTAAAAAGGAAGTAAGATCCAAGTACAATAAAGAGGAAGGTGAAAGGTAGCTGAACAGTAATAAGGACAAAAAGAGCATAAGTAGAAAGAAACGAGAACACTTACACTGCTAGAGACACAAATTGCTCTAGAGACACAACCCAGGCTAAACTTTACACAGTCACATAGTGAGACTTCCCTTGAGTGACAGAATATCAAGGATTAGCACAGCAGAGTGGAGAGACAAATGAGTATGTGTGTTCAGATTTCCTGGAATCTATACAGGGATCCCAACTTCCCTTCACATAAGTAGCACCATTGATGTAAGTAGGAAACAAAGGTTCCATTAAGGCTTATTATGTTATTTAGATACGCTGGTGGAGAATTTTTCCGCCAAAACTGTTTTAATTGCTTATTTTAGGTGACATAGTATGAAGTAGTATCCTATATCACATCTATTTTCTATTTTAGCTCTGAGGTCCAGAATCATCTATGGGGTGTGTGTGTGTGTGTGTGTGTGTATATATACATATATACTATAAAACATAGTAAAGACCTCATGAATAAATGCCAGTATCTGAAAACCAGGTAAACAGCAATGTCACTTGAGTTTCCTTTTAAAAAGGTTATATACATTATATATAGACAGTTTTTTTTAAATTGCCTAAAGTAAGACATCATTATTTTTTAAAGGCTTCATTTTATTGATTTACTTTGTTTTCAAATTTTCACATAAAAATTGGGGAATGGCAACTAAGTTTCTATAATCACCTATCACCCTCAAATATATCAAACGTGATCTTAAAAGAGACCTAAATGTACTAATATTTAACACGTTAATAAAGCATCAATCCAATTATTCACTTCTATAATGTAATCACAATAACATTTGTAATTGTTGGTGTCACTAAAAACAGAGATAGTTTTCTTCTTGCTGTTTTCTGGCTATGAAATTCTTCAGTACGTGAGTGTATTATTAACAAACATTTTAGTAGAAATCCAATGTCAACAAAATCAACATTCCAGTCCTGTGAGCCTATAGTTCCCTCAATACTAACTAGATATGATTTTGTGATTTCAATGGATGCATTCAAAACATTGAGCATTTGGTACACCATTACCATCCCCATCAGCACCACACTAAACAACCTAGAACTGCATCTACTGCATGTAAAGACTCTTCTGTCCAATGTGCGCCATTTCTATGATGCAATGAATGTGGAAGAGATTTCTACTCAAGGTTTTCAGTATTTATTACAGTGAATAAAAGAGAAGTAAAACACTGTGGAGAATAATTTTGTATTTATTCCTTTGATGACTTACAGGACAGTCTTTTCTATAGAAAATAGAAATCCTACATTAATAGAAAATCTAAGTAGAATTTTTAAAACCTCATTTCGAAGGCTGGGATTACATGTTACTAAGTAAAGCAAAGACATTTTGGAATAAAACTAGACATGAGTAGCACAACTATATGTAATTGCTAACCTCTAACCTTGTGAGTATCATGAAGTGGCAATTTATTTGAAATGATATTAAATAATTCTAAGATTTTATATATCATTTATATAAAATATTTAAGATTTAATAGAATTTGTATAAATTTTACTAAATTAAGAGTCTGCAGATTTTCACATTCCTGCAGATTTTCACATTCCTTTCCTACAACGCAGCATAGCCAAAAAGGTCTTCTTTGAATGAGGTAAGGAGTGCCGTATATATTTTATAAGAATTACTTATAAATGCATCAGCTACAATTATGTCATCAGGAATTACTTATCCTTACCTTTCTGACTCAGAATACCTAAACAATTAAAGAACACAAATTTAGAATAAAGAGAATACAGGCTGTGCAATTTTACTGATACAGCATATATTCTCCCCCTATTATATAAACTTTTGCTAGTTCAGTTTTATTAACATGATAATTTTAACACAATCACTTATTTGTCTGTGGAGCTATTCCTTTCTCATTTTGCCAGCTAATTAGCCCAAAGAAATAGATGTGCTCCCACATGATTTATACATCGAATGTCTAAAATCACTCATATTCTTACTCATTTACAGAACAAATGGCTATCTTGTCCAACTTCTATAAATCGCGGCACTGTCTCAACTCATATCTCATGATCATGACCAGCAAAATCTCTGAAAATCATGCTTAATGTGCACACAACTTTGTGTCACTTGCTGACATTAACCAAAAAAAGCCTGCAAAACTGGCTTCACTTTCCATTTGTCATCAGCAGTCAGTTTCAAGATAGGAATTTAACCATTGAAAAATCAGATTCTCTGGATTATATTAAAACAACAATAAAACAAACAAACAAATACTAGTTTCTGGTGATAATTGTCTTATTAGCCAGCTTGTAGCATCACATTTTGTGTGTGTACTGTAGCTTCTTATTCTAGGGGACACTAATTAGTTTTAAATGGTGTTAAATACCATCCCTGCAGTTGCAAGTGCTTCTCTGGGATTTTTACTAGAGAAAAGAACTCCTGTAATTTAAAACCACTTTGTTTTCTTCAGCCACAGCTGTTAGTGAAACACTGACCTGTAGAAATCTTAAAAGGTTTTCAACCCTCTCTCATTGCCATTAGTCTGCATTTATTTTCTAACACATCTTTTCCTCTTGTACCACTGCTCCTCCATAAATCCCCAGCCCCCAAATTGCTTTCAGCAGAGAAATTGCATTTAGCTAGTTAAACCCTTCTCTCTTTCCCTCCCTCCTCCCCCCTTACAAAGCCTTGGCTACTCTTAAAGAAAATTCTCCAACAACGTGTCAATTTTATATTGGCCACAAAGACAACTTCTGTTGGGGGAGGGGGAGGAAAGAGGGACTGGAGCTTGGCTGTCCCTTTCCACAGACAGGGATCTTTGTGGAGATCAGAAAACATTTCCTGCATAAAAAATCAACACACTCTCTAGTTGCAGGATCAGAGAGTGAGAGAGAATATGTATCAGCCTGTCCTCAAACGAATGGAACACATCCGTTAACCTTCCAAACAGGAAAAGTCATTTTCTCAAAATATGTCCGCTTTCTTGCGTTATTAAACATAATCCACAATCTGAAATCCTCCGGTAGCTCCCCCACTGGGGATTGGGTGAAAGCTGAAAATCACTCCTGTACTTTCTCTTTTTCCTCTGCATTTCCGTTGCACTATTTTTTCCATCTAGCTCATCTCTGACACGCTCCCACTCTCCTCATGTATACCAAGAGGGGACCCAGAAGAGCAAAAAAAAAAAAAAAAAAAAAAAAAATCACACAAGAGGGCTATCATGTTTTACAGGATCAGCATGTGTTTTAATTCTGCCCTTCACCCTTGCCTCCAAGTGACTTCACAGCCAGGAGACCCCAGAGTTTGCGCTTCCAGTGGGGTTTCCTTGACCCACGAAAGAGCAAGCACACAGGATTTATTGTGCAATGCATTTTCTTTTTTTAATATCGGGCCTGTGGGGGAGGGGGATACCCTTGTCTTCAGGTGTCAGAAAGTCATTTGGTCCAAACAGACTTGCTATTGAATTTGTGTCACCATTTTGTCCTGCTTCCCCAACTTAGGGCAGTACAACTAAAGGGGTCCTGCTTGAGACAGTGAGACAGGGCAAAGGCTAGAGGAAGTGAAGGTTACTTTTTTGCAGGGCTCTAGCATAAGGTAGAAATCCTACAAATTCATTTCACAGGTGTGTGCATGAGAGAGCGCGACTGTATATATCTTGGTCTCCCCAAGAGGCTGCAGCCAATAAAGAACCTCCCCCGTCAACAACCTCCAAGGCTAACTGGCCCCACATTTTTGCCTCTCTTTCCTCCTGAATATTCCAGACACACTACCAGGGCATATTGATGAGAGCTATCCCATCCTCACCACCCTGTCTCAAAAATGTTGAAACCCAAAATTAGTTTAAGAGACCTTTATTAGTGAAGATCACAAACCAAATGACTCCAAAAATGATAGAGTTAAAGAGCAATGATTAAGCCTGTGTGTTGAAACATCACATCTTACTGCCATCTCCAAACGCCCCTCCCTCCCATCTCTCCCTCTCTGATGGGCACTTACCTTCTTTGGGCGGTCGCTTGGCCTCCCTGGTAAGATTGCAGACCTGGGTGGTTTGCAGCTCCTGGGTCAGGCAGCCCTCGGTCTGCTCATTCAGGGGTAACACCACGTTATTTAACAAAACCAGCGACTGGTCGTCGATCCCCCACTCTCCCAAATGCTGAGGGCAGGTGCATTTTGTATACATGATCCCACATGATTCTGTTCTCCCATTTTCTGATTTTAAGCAGCTCTCCAACCAAGTGCATAATACATGGCAACCAAACTGGCTTGGGCTCACCTTGTTCAATACCAAAAACTCAAAAAAAGATTTCTGATCTTCTTCCCCTTTTTTCTGTAATCCTGGGAAATCAGTTGGAAACACCCGACGTATCTGAATAAAATTTTTATCATATTGTAGAAAAACGAAAGCATTCTTGGAATCGCAGAGTTGCATTATAGAATGATTCTTTCTTAAAAGATCCTTTATTTTTTCATGGGAAAAATGATCAAACTGATAAGCCAAGAGGGAAAAGTTAGAGCAGCTAAGGTCCTTTTTGGAAAATTTCAGGTAAATGCTATATTTGGTTGGATCTGGATTTTCCAGCGTCCAAGTGCAGTTTGTAAAGTTTTTGGGAAACATTTCACTTACAGAATACGATCCATAAATGACTCCCTTCACCAAAGTTGAACACCAGAAGTCTTGGGCAGCATTAAATCCAAACATAACCAGGAGATAGGTGGAAAATATATAAATCAGCAGGTTACGAACAGCCTTCATCCTATGTCATTTGGCCTGTAAAAATGGCAATGAAAGTAAAATGCAAGTAGGAGTCTACACGCATTGAAGAAAGAAACTCCTTCCAATATTACAGCCAGCTGTTTTCAAGATTTCAGTAAAAAACCCTTTTTAAAAGAAGGGCAGGTAATTTTTTATTTTATAATGCTAGGAAATTATCGGTGGCTGTGTGAACAGCGCCCTCACGTGGTCATTCACAATGACCAAATTTTCTACATTCACTTTAAAAATAATATTTAATAGATTATTAACAGGAACGCTGTAATTTATCTACCAGGATTTCCTCCCAGTACATTATGATTCTATTGAAAGAGGAGGAAAACATACCTTTTAAATAATATCATAACCTAAGTTTTTAATTTTTGAAATCTTTTTAAGCAACGTATACAACCTTTTCTCTCCCTCAGTCGGCCTGAAGAAAACATCATCACACACAATCTAATCTGATAATCTGGGAACAGCTGTCATCACATTACTTCTTTTACCTTGAATATGAAAAGCAATTTCGATAAAGGATGGCCACAATTTTAAAAGCACAAATGATAATTTGTTGCAGATGAAACATCATCTCCCAAATACCCATACTTGTCTTTGCAGGGACCATCGTGTGAACTGATGGGAATTCCTGTGCAAAAACACCAACATTCATTTGGATTAATAGAATTTTAAGCCCATTATCTGAGAAAGGGCATAGATGGGTAGATACATAGGGAAGACTTGTTGTTCAACATCACCTCTGAGAACCAAGATTTAAGACAGTCATTTCAATGTGACATGCCCTCTTGGGATACATAAAGTGGATCACTGTATTAGTATCTGTATCCAAAGGCGATGTCGGTGAAAAATCCCAGAACCACAGCTGGCTTCAGCCTTTTAATTTTTTTTTTTCTCTAATTAGGGCTATTTTATCTAGAGTTATTTAAGATTTAACTCTAGTTACTGCAATTTAAGATTTATACATGGTAGATAAAAGACATTAGCATTTTCTTTCCTAGCAGATTTCAGTTACTGAATTGCTCCCTTTCCAACAACAGCTCCAAAGCTCCTTTTCTTTATGTTTTTTTAACCTGGCCTTGCATAATAAAGTAATCCTGGTTATATTTACCTCTGTAAGTTGTTATCCAAAAATAACTTGAATTTTTTTCAGCTTTAACCTTTAAGAAGTTATTTCTTAGAATAAATGACACTGCTTTTTTTTGTTTAGCCTTTGAGCTGAGAAAAGTGATGCCAAGTTAATTATAAAAGTCTTTAGGCTGCAGTCTCTTCCACTGTTCTGTAAACAGAGACAGACATACAGACATATAGACAGTTAAGAGTTTTCGTGTCTTTGCCTGGGTCCTCTCGGAACCAAAGGATAAAACCCTCTTCCTTCCCATTGCATAACACACACCAACGCATGCACACAAATACCAGTGACCGAAGTCCCTGAAGATAGATCTGCATTTTCCAGATCATAATTCAAATTCTATGTCTTGATATAGGAGAAAACAGCCCCAACTCTAAATCTCTATATAGCAGCAGTTTAAAATAACATCAGAACTGCTGGGACTATCAAAACAGTGTTCTCCGTTTCAAGCATATAGCTCAATGAATAATGCATTTTCTTTTTGAGAAAATAAAGCCAATGAGCATGTAAAGGTTAAAAAATTGGGAAAGTTGCAGGAAATTCTGGAAATAATTTCCTCTTTTTTTTGCTGTTGCACTTTGCAGGCAATGCAGGTCTGCGCAGTGTTCTTCAGGATAGAGTGTAGGCGTTGAGAGCCAATGTGACAATAAGTGTCTAAATTAGGAATTCCATCCATGAAAGGGGCTTCATTTTATAATCGGTAACTCAAAAAGAGGTCGTATTTCTTTTCCTAATGAAATCCAGTACTTTTGCTTCCATTTATTTGACAGTGCATGTCTGCATTGCTGTGCTCATCAAGGATTAGAAAGAGTGAGGAAATAGCTCTGATTTCACTTTCAAGCTTGCTCAAGAGAGCCCCCTCAATATAATGCTCTTTATTTTAATCCTTAAGCCTTGGTGTACGGAGCCTTGTTTTATACTAAAGAATCAAAAATGAATCACTGAACTCTGCCGCCCCCCCACCCCCGTCCCCGACTGCAGGGCCAGTTCAAACAATTGTATTTCCCTTTTTTAAGAAAGAAAGAATGGGGTGGCGGTGTCTAAGGGATGGCTACCAAGATCTCAAGGATGCTGTATTTATTTATTTATTTGTGTCCTGCTAAGAAGCAAACCGGCATTTAGTTTAGCTATTCTCCAAACTGATTTTCTGGGTGACACTTTAGTTTAGCCGAACATAGACGGCGCCATCACTCCACTAAATTTTTTCCCCAATAGAAGACCCACTGCCTCCCCTTATCTTAACTTCCTTCTAACCTAAAAATTTCTCCTCATAAAATCACCCCAATCACACACAACCGTCAGATTTTCTAGGTCTCCCTGCCTGTTCCTTCCGACCATGCACATCTCTTGAAAAACAGACTTCTCTAACTTTTCAACTGCGGCGTTTAAGTAAATGCAGACAGTCGGGTTTGGTCGTAGCCCCTCCATCTGCCAGCAACAGCCTTTCCTTTCCTTGTCCTCCCTCCGCAAACACCTAGACGAAAGCTCCTCGGTGGCGACCCCTGGCAGAGGGAAGGTGACCCCTGGACCCCCTTCCTTACCTTCCACTCCGAAAGCTCAGGGAGGCTCTTGCTCTAAGACACCAGCACAGGCACGCGTCCCAGCAACAGTGACGGAGAGACTCCCCTTCGGTCCCAATCACCGTTGCCCATTTTCCCCGGCTCAGCTTCAAAAATCAGGATTTATTTTATTTATTTTTTTTAAATGCACACTTAAGAGAAGCAAAAGATGGGGGAGAAAAATTAAAGAGGGGAGGGGTGGGAGAAAAAAAGCCCCCAGGACCCCGGAGCCTGACGCCGTAGCCAACTGAATCCAACCTCCAACCGAGGGAGGGGGGAGCCCCCCGTAGAGAGACTCTAAAGAAACAAAAATATGCAAGTGGCTTAAAAGCAAGGATTTGTTTTTATCAAATCTACCCCCAACAAACCGATGAGCCAAGAAGCAAAGAAAGCGCTGAGACGAGAAGTGACCGGCGGCAGCAGCGGCTGCTAAGGCAGATTTGTTGGGGCGGTGGGTTTATTACAGGAGTATTCGTGGTCGGATCGGAAGGCTCAAGCTTATGCTCTTTCCTCTTTCCGCTTTCCTCCCTCCTCCTCCTCCTCCCCCTCCCCCCGCAGGTACTGATGGACGGACCGCGACTAAGGAGAGGGGGGAAAAAAATCCTTGGCTGGTGATGTCGGAAAGCTGTTTGAATGCCCAGCGAGGAGGGGCGCGAGAGGGAGAGAGATAGTAAAGCTCTGTCTCGGGTGTGCGCGCCGGCTCGCGGCGCTCGCTCTTCCCGGGGCGCGCGCCAAGGAGGGGGTGCGCGTCCCCGGGGTGCGCGTGCGCGCCGACTCCCGCGTGCTCTTGCGCGCGCGCGTCCCCGGGCGCCGCGCGCCCAGCGCCCCGCGCCCGGCGCCGGCACCGGTACCGTGCGCCAGGCGGCCGGCCAGAGGCTCGACGAGCGCTACGCGGCCGCTGTGCCTTCCCGTAGTTCTTGCCTCCCGGGGGCGCGGGTGGGTGTGCGTGAGAGAAGAGGAGGGAAGCGGCGGGGTGGGAAAGGAGAGAGGCCCGGCGGGAGGGCGGGAGAGAAGCGGGCGGGAGGGGGCTCCGCGGTGCTCCAGCCAGGGCCGCGGTGAGCCTGCACGTCACGGCTACTCAAAACCAAGCACGTCCCGAAAGCGGTATTTTCTGCGTCTGGGAGGTTTTTGCGCCCTCAGTTCCCACCGCTGGGGCTGGCGGCGACCAACTGTAAGGGAAACTCACTGGGAGGCGAAGCTAGGGGGTTGCGGAGGATTGGAAGGCGACTCTGAGTGTTGGGAAGTAAATACTGGACTTGATCGTCTCTGTCTTTCTTTCAGCGCGGACCTGTCGCAGCCGAAGAGCTGTCGTTTCATCGCCGGGGTTCAGATGAATTGATCCAGTCCTCAGCGGACGGGGCACATCTCAGTTCCCGAAATGCTGCGTGTCTCCGGCTGGAACAATACTAGTTTTTCTCAGCGAGGCTGCAATTAACATCTTGTTTGTTCTGGCTAGATACAGGCTTTGTCAGGACCGCGGTGCGGCGACCGAGGTTGGGCATCTTGCATTGCTTTCTGCATGGCAATGGGATCATGGTTGTGGGGGGTCTAAACTTTTGTTTTCTTAATGTATCTGATTCTTCTTTAAGTTTCCCTAGTAACAGGTTTGTGGACAGTGGTAGAAAAAAAAAAAGAAAAAAAAAAAAAAACGAGGGAAAGGGGGAGGAAAAGCTACCGGATTCTCGATTTAGCAGCAACAAAAAGGATAAATTTCCACCACTCCCCACCTTTATTTATTTGGCCCGCTGGACGGTTGGCTGACAAGTGTTTGATGAACTAGCTTCAGATACAATGCTGCAAAAGGTCATTCGCCTACTGATTATGTTTCTACTTGTAAACGCAGTGGTGGTTTGCAAAACAAGTGGCAAAATAGTGTGGTGATTCGGTGGGGGAGACCAGAATGGGTAATTCCTATGAAGTGTCGGAGTCTTCCTAAGGGTGAGTGGCTTGAGCGGCAGGTGAAGTTGAATAAAACAAATTTCCATCATCTTCTCTCTGTACTCTTTCTGCATTTTTCTTCCTCTTGTTGTTCCTCTTCCCTGGGGCAAATGGAGAGCCAAGAACATTATTTTAAAATAGGACTGTAGTGAAAATAGAAAGGTGCCAATGATCTTTTATTCACCGGAGTTGCTTGAAATATTAAAATTGGCCCTTTACTTCTTAATACATATTAATAGGGTGACCCTCTTCAAGGCTTTCTCTTCTAGGACAAGTGTTCAGAATAACATCCTGTAAGGGAAACAGTTAATCATTCCCCATCCAACAAGCTTTAACCATGTTCCAGGAACATTCACTGGCTGAGAGAGCAGCCTTTGTGGCATTTTGGTTTTGTGTCATTTTTGGTTCATTACAATATTTTTTATTCATTTAAGGGAAGGTGAAAGGAAAATAAGGTTTGTGTCTAGGGCATAATCCTAAACATTGTGTCTTAAGCAAACACGTTTTCTTTTAAAAACAAACATTCAGTAATACAAAGAATTACATTTCCTTTATTCCAAATTCCATAGAGATTATAATTATGATAGTTGCAAGACATTTTGGTCAGTTCTGTTATTTTATGAGAAGCAAAAATAGAGATTAATGACATGTTAAAAAAATGGAAAAAAAAGGAGAATGTTTTGCATGATTTGTACATAAAAAGAAAACAATGTGAGTTTTAGATCTATGTCTATCTTGCACCTAGTAATTTCTCACATTATCTTTGAACACTGTGATTCTGATGTTTCTTAGAAAATCTTGAAGTCATGATATAGTGACATAAGAATAATAGCTGAAAGGGATAATTTTAAAAGACTTAATCCTAAATGGAAAGGAGCACTCATTCCCAGGGTCATTTACATTCAAGTAGAACACGGGACTGGGTCAGGGAGAAAGCCACCCTTAATAAAGCACTTCACCCTTCACACTGTTTCCCATAACCTTCATAAATTGCAGGCTACTGAGCCAGCCTGATGATGATCCTGCTGAGGTATATTTATAGCAGATGATTTGTGGATGATAAATATGCCAAGCAAGACACCATCTCCAGTAACCCCAGGCTGGTCTGACTTCCTCAGGGGGTCATAATCAAGAATCACAAAAAGAACCCTATATGGAGAATCTGGTCTATGGACCTAACAACAGCACAATTCCAAAGGCAGACCAAGGAAGAGCCATCCTGATTGATGTCTGCACTATGTTCCATGTGAAAGCACCGCTGGCACATTGACCCAACAATGAAAAGAGCGGCAGTTTACACACTAGGCTCTCTGTGTCCTTTCCTCCCTATTGAGATTGGTCTGGTTTTATGCTTTAATGCATTTTAAAAAATCACCATTTCACATTGTAATTATCAGCCTTCATTTGCTTCTCACCAATCCCTGTGTGTATCTGTGTATGTCTGTATGGATACAAACACAGATCCATATTTAACACACATATTTCATGTACATGTGTATATATAAGCATGTACTATATGTAAGTGTGCACATACACACATATATATAATATGTTCACATATATTTCCATTATTATATATGTATTTGGGAGGATGGTTTCACTATACTCCTTTTTATTTCTCTTTAGTATGAAGTGTTCTCACCCCAAAACTACCAGATTAATTGTATAAACTAATTTTCACTGAAGTTTCCTTCTCAACTTTTAAAAGGACGATTGAGAAGCCAGTATTAACACATCAAAATATAAACTTGTATTTTAAATTGGCCCAGGCATGTAAAGTCTTTCAAATTTATCTTTTCTATTATTTATATGTTTTTAAAGATCACTTCAGGGAAATGAGATTTCTAAGTATAATTTATCTCTCTTTTACTTCTATTGCCTTTATTTTTTACTGTTTAGTTCTTCTACCTTTGAAAAAAAAGAATCCCATCCTCCAGGATCCTTTCTTAAACTTCAGTATCACCTGCACAATTCTCAGACTGAAATGATAAGAATATGTTTTGAATATGCTTACCTAGTTTTAGAAAGGGTTTTCTTCCCTCTCATGCCTTTCTCTCATGCTCCTTGTGGTATTACTATATTACCACTTTTAAGTTTTATAACTTTTCTTCAGTAAGGCTTTAAGAAGCACAAATAAGTTTATCAATTATTCTTTTTCAGTATGCTCTAACTTTCCAACACACACACACATGCACACACACACAGATTTTTGACAACTAATTTCACAATAAAAGGAAATTAATGTAACAACTTCAGAAATATGAACCTTAACTATCTTATTATTTACTCTAATCAATTAGTGCTTTATTTTGTGTTAATAAAATGATCAAAATATTACATGATTAAATGGGTAAGTACTTACTTTATGCTTAAAATTAGCATATTTACTATGAACTGAAAGAACTTCTCATTCTTTCTCCTCCTCTTCCTCCTCTTCTTCTTTATTCTTATTATTAAATAATGAAGTTTCTCAGGAACTAAGCTGATTCTTCTCGGTTTTCTATCTAAAAAAAAAAAAAGGCATCCCCTTCTAATTGGGCATCCCCAAATAGAAAATACATAACAAAAGTACTAAAAAGTAGAAGGGTATAGCAGAGCAAACGGATACATGAACTGATGGTTACCCTGGGCTGGTTAGTCCAAACTTGCCCCATGCCAGGCATAGCCAGAGTACTTTTTATCAAAGAACTCGTTTGTATCAAGTTTTCATTTTTACCATTCTTTTCCTCTACTATGACACATGTAAAACACTCACATTGTTAAAAAGTTTTTGACCATCGATTCCAAAGGCTTCATTTGTGATTCGAGAAATGCCATGGGTAGGTACCACATAATGTCACTTTTGTGTGTTATAGAAGTATCTTGGAAAATAGGGACTTTAAAAGCTCAAAATACATGTTTGCAGTTAAATAGGAATTTACCCCAAATTCTTTCCTTGTCAGTTATTTTTATCTACTTTTTTGTATAAAGTTGCTATGTTTATGCTATTATCTTTAATTTTTAGGATTTCAAATGAACCATAAATAAAGATTCTTCATTTTTACCCCTGAAGCTGACACTGGTTCTATAGACAGTTATAGACAAGAAGCTGTGCACTCTCTGGACTTCAGTTTCCTCATAGGAAAGGAAGAGCATGACCAAGTAGTTTCTATGGTTCTTCTTGATATTTTCTAAATAAAACAAGGTATCTCACAAGACGTGGAAGCAATGAGAGAAAAATGCAACAAAATCCTAGGCTAGGAAGAATCAAAATTGTTCCAGTCAAATATTGGAAATGCTCTACTCTACCATAATTTTTAAAATCTCTATAGTTTTACCAGCTTTGCCCTTCCTTCCTTGCTGTCATCTGCCAGTGGAAAGACAACCCATTACATTCTTATTCTTCCCTCACTGTGATCATTTTTTTCCCTCAGATTGCGTTCCAACCCTACTAAAACTGATGACAAGCACTAAAGTTGTTTTTTTTTTTGTTTGTTTGTTTTTGTTTTTTTTTTTAATTTTTTTTTTCAACGTTTTTTATTTATTTTTGGGACAGAGAGAGACAGAGCATGAACGGGGGAGGGGCAGAGAGAGAGGGAGACACAGAATCGGAAACAGGCTCCAGGCTCCGAGCCATCAGCCCAGAGCCCGACGCGGGGCTCGAACTCACGGACCGCGAGATCGCAAGCACTAAAGTTGTGAGTACCAGCATATCTGTTGACCTTAATCAACACCAGAGATTAAGGTCAGTTGATTACCTATTATTTCTGAACTCTTGTGTCTCTCCAGCTCTGTTCCTTACCACTTCTGACCCACTCTTTTTCTTTCTGCCACATTCTCCCTCTTTGCCATCTAGATCTCCTTGCTCTTCTATTCCAACACACCTTTATGCAGAATGTTCTTTTTGTACCTTCTGTTGACTGAAACCTACTATTTTTGTGAAGACATGGCATCTCTTGCAACCATGCCAAGAGGAAGCCAGTTATATGCATGCTTCTTCCACACTCTGATTAACTAGGTATTATGGGTAGATGGGATCAATGTCCTTGATCTCCATTGCTGGGTTCAAATATTTACTTCTAATCTCACTTTAATACCTTTTTTTTCCCTTAGAGGTTATGTAATTTCCCTTTGGCAGCCTCACCTCTTCCTCCTTGCTATCTTTTTAATGACTTCAAATTTTACTTTTTATTCATACAGTCCTTTAGCTGCTGGCTAAGCTTCCCTCTCCATCCAATTTCCAGTCTTCTCATGTTTTCAGCATCCATGTAGACGGCTTATATGTCACACTGTCTTTTCAGTTCCGTTTCTGTATTTTCTTTTATACCAACTCAGCCACATTTTCCTTTAGTCTTCAACTAAAGAGATCATAAATAATGACTGTTCCACTTCCAGTATTGTTTCGATTTTGTACTTACAATCTTCTACTTTTGTAAACTCACCTTCTTGATAACCATAAGGAGCCAAGTCTTCCACAATATTCAGATCTTTAATCCATTCCAACTAATTTCTTCTCCTACCTTTTCTTCCCTCCTCTTACCCTGTAGCAGGCAGCCTCTCACATGTCCCCCAGTGATCCCTACTTCCTGTCATTCATGCCTTTGTATAACCATCTCCCCTTGAGTGTGAGCTAGATTTAGAAACTTGCTTCCAGGGAGTAGGCAGCAGTGATAGGATGTCACTACCAAGTGTAGGGTATGAAATGACTGTCCTCCATCTTTCACTCTCCAAATAACACTCACTCTGAGATATGCCACTTGTCCTGCTGTGAGACAGCCTTACAGAGACAACCAAACCCATGGGAGTTTGATTAGAAGCACATCTTCCAAGACCTGACAATAGCTATGTGAGTGAACTCAGAAGTAGAAGTTTCCCCAGTCAAGTCTGAGATCTCCTGGCCAATACCTTGGGAGTAGCTTTGGAGACACCTTGAATGAGAACCACTCAGCTAAGCTGCTCCTGGCTTCCTGATCTATAGGAACTATATGATACCAAATGTTTACGTTTCCCATTGCTAAGTTTAGGGATAATTTGTTATATAACAATAGATAACTAATGCATACCCCCATGGATTCCATGCCCATTATTAAAATAATTTACTTATAACCTTCAGCTTTCTCTTCACATTTTCATGGCTGAATTACCACACATACTGTCTCTGAGCCAGCACCCATGAAACAGAACAGTGGTGTAGAAATTCACACCCTTAGGTAATCTGATGCATTCATAATCACCCTATGCATTCATAATCACCAGGTTCAAATGGTCTCACCACACAGGCTATAACTCAAAACTTTCAATTATAAGCTCACTCTCCTATTATACCCTATGAATATTTTATAATTTTTACTTGATATTTAAAGCTTTCCTCCAATTCTTCAATTCTGATAGCTTTCTTTATTCTTCATTGATAAAACAGATGTGATCATATGGGAACTCCCTCATCTTACATAATAAATTCATTAAACCTGTGCCTTCTCCCATTTTCTCCTTTCTTCTAGCCTCTAAGGAGATACTGCTCATATCTGAAAAGCCATCCCCATGTATAAGTATCTCAGGTCTTACTTCTATTGATTCTCTTGCACAATGAAAATTTTTCCCTCTCTTCTGGATCATTTTTATCAATATGGTATTTAAAAGGTATTTTAAAGCACTGTGGCCATCCTAAAACAATTTTAATAACATTCCCTATTTGTCATTTCCTCTTCATAACTAATCTTCAAAAAGCAGCTTATCACTTCACTTTGTTTCCTCACTTCCTTCTCATTTCTCAATTCATTCTAATTTGGCTTCCACCCTCAGTGTTCCACTGAAAAGTTTCTGAACAAACTCACTAAAGGCTTTATGTTACCAAGTTGATAGATAATTTTTTTTTCATTTTACTCCAACTTTTAGCACTATTTTGCTTGTTATGCCTTACATTTTTTAAAGCCACTCTTTCCATCTTGATTTCTGTTTTATCATACCTTCCTAGCACTGACTTCCCAGTCTCCTGCTGGTTCTCTTCTATATGAAATGCCAGTTACTTAGAGATAAATGTTAGATCTAATTCCCTAATTTCTCTCCCATCTCTCCCTTGGTGATCTAATACATCCTCTAATACCATATGTTACTAGAAGAATGTATATATGAGTAAGTAATATTCCATTATATATATAATGTATATGTTATACACACATTATATATTATATATATATATGGTATATATATATAATATGTGGTGTGTATATATATACCACATATATACATGGTGTATATATATATATGTATATATACATATACATATATATATATACATGGTGATATATATATATATATATATATATATATATGTACCACATCTTTATTCATTCATCTATCCATGAACACTTGGGTTGCTTCCATAATTTTGCAATTGTAAATAATGCTGCAGTAAAATAAACATAAAGATGAATATATCTCTTTGAATTAGTGTTTTCATATTCTTTGGATAAATACCCAGTAGTATTTACTGGATCGTATGGTAATTCTATTTTTAATTTTTTGAAGATCCTCCATAGTGTTTTCCACAGTGGATGCACTAGTTGGTTTTGTTACCAACAGTGCAGAAGGATTTGTTTTCTCCACATATTTGCCAACACTAGTTGTTTCTTGTGTGTGTGTGTGTGTGTGTGTGTGTGTGTGTGTGTGTGTTTATTTTAGCCAATCTGACAGTTGGGAGGTGATATATCTCATTGTAGTTTTGATTTGCATTTTCCTGATGAGTAATGTTGAGCCCCTTTTCATGTGTCTGTTGGCCATCTGTTATGTCTTCTTTGGAAATGGAATATTATTCAGCCATAAAAAGGAATGAGATCTTGCCATTTGCAATGACATGAATGGCACTAGAGAGTATAATGCTAAGTGAAATAAGTCAGAGGAAGACAAATACCATATAATTTCACTCATATATGGAATTTAAGAAACAATACAAATGAACAAAGGAAAAAAAAAAAGACAAACCAAAAAACAGACTCTTAACTCTGGAGAACAAATTACCAGAATGGAGATAGGTAGGGGGATTCACTGAAGGGGATTAAAGAGTACACTTATCATGACGAGCACTGAGTAATGCATAGAATTGTTGAATCACTATATTGTACACCTGAAACGATATAACTCTATATTAGCTATACTGGAGTTAAATTAAAAATAAATACATAAGTATATAAATGAATAATAAAATGAATGTATATGTGCATGCATTCTTACATACAAACACACAGGCACACACACATATACTTATTTAGCTAGGAAATCTCTTTTGATCCTCTAGATTCTTGTGTAGTCAATTGTCTAATTGATATCTCTACTAAAAATGTCTCATAGTCATCTCAGATTTTAAGTAATCAAAACAAAACTGACTATTCCAGAGAAATGTATTCTTCCTTAGTCTTCCCATCACAGGAAATAGCACCATTCTCCACACAGTTATTTATACTGCAAACATGGGAATTTTGCTTGCTGCCTCATTTTTTTTTTTTTAATCACTCCCACATTCAATCCTTTCATAAGTGTTGTCTGTTCCACTTTGTATTCGTTTGCTAGGGCCACCATGACAAAATATCACAGCCTGGGCAGCTTAAACAACAGACATTTATTTTCTCACAGTTCTGGAGACTGCACGCCTAAGATCAACATGACAGAATGACTGATTCTCTCTGTGCAGATGGCCACACTCTTGCTATTTTTTCTCATGGTGGTCCCACTATGCCTGTTCTACCTCTGGTGTCTCTGTATGTCCCAATCTCCATTTTTTTAATAAGGACATCATCAGTCAGATTGGATTGGGGGCCACGCCTCATTTTAAATTAATTACCTTTTTAAAGACTTTAACTCTGGGGCGCCTGGGTGGCTCAGTTGGTTAAGCATCCGACTTCGGCTGAGGTCATGATCTTTCAGTCTGTGAGTTCGAGCCCTGTGTCAGGCTCTGTGCTGACAGCTCAGAGCCTGGATCCTATTTCAGATTCTGTGTCTCCCTCTCTCTCTGACTCTCCCCTGCTCATGCTGTGACCCTCCCCTGCTCATGCTCTGTCTCAAAAATAAATAAACATTAAAAAAAATTTTTAAAGACTTTAACTCCACAGACAATCACATTCTAATATACTAAAGGTAGAGAACCAACATATGAATTGGGGGGTGGCACAATTAAACCGATAACACACCTCAAACATATATATCTCAAATCAAACATTCTTTTCTTTTTCATCACAGTCTTTCTTTTCTAAAATCTGTGGTTTTTGCCTAGCCCAATGTAATAACCTCCTACCTGGTATCAAATATTCTTTGTTAATTTACTTCCAATCAGTTTTGCTCAAGGCAAAAAATGTGTCCTTTCAAAAATTTTGAAAATGTTTTTGTTTCATTTTTTGAAACCCTGATTATTACTCACGACACATATAATAAATCCAATCCCTTAATCATGGCTTGCAATGTCCTACATCATCTGATTCCTTTTTCCCTTTCATCCTGAATCACCCTTCTGCTTACTTATGATGCTCAAGCTACATTAATCTTCTTTCTGTGTCTGAAAGACAGCAATTTTTTTCCTTCCTTGCAACCAACCTATGCAAGGAATAGACTTCCCTTCTCCTGCTATTGGGATAATTTTTATTGGCTGTCCTTTTCTCATTCCTCAGATTACATTTTGAAAATTCTCTAAGGAAGCTTTCTTTTTTAAACCACCAATCTATGGCCATTTCTCTTATATTCTCTTTCAAGATAATTATTTGTCTGTTTTATAGTACTTGCTAATTTTTAATTTTTAATTGCTCTTTATTTGCTTTCCTCATTGGCCTATAACTTCATTACTATATAACCTTGCCTAAATCGTGCAAGGCACATTGGAAGTGCTTAATAGATATTTAGTGAAGGAGTTGGTTGCAACTTGCAACATGATAAATTCCACATTTTAATATTAATTATGCCCACTTGTGTCATATATATTTTAATAGCTGTGTAACATATATTTATATCACAACCCAGCTGGAATCCTCTCTTTTCTGGACCAAACACCTTATTTCCTTCAGACATTTCTCATGTGACATGGTCTCCAGAATCTCCAATCTTTTTATCTGTTTTCCACTGAGTTTGCCTCAGTTTGTCACAGTCCTTTGTTGCCTTAATTGTTGAAAGTATTCTATACTTTAACTTCCAGTGTACATACCAAAAAAAAATCTATTTGTTCACTTCAAATGAATAAACATTCATTGAATATCTACTTGGCCAAACTCTGTAGTTACAAGGATGAAAACAAAAGGCTTTTAACTCCCAGAAATGAACTAATCACTGATGTATTTAACACACAATTACTAAGGACATACTCCATATAAGACATATTATAAGACATTTGAGAGAGTAATAATAGGAATAATTCCCGCCCTTGTGATGATTGCCTCTATTGGTAGCGATAGCTAAATTAACAGCTAGCAACTACTTAATTATAACTGCAAATGTGTCAGATGTCTCAGAGGATAAAGATATGATGTTATGAGAGGTGCGGAAGGTATGTGGTGGGAGAAGCGAGATAGGAAACTTGCTGTGAGAGGGCAGAGAACGTTTACCTAAGAAGTGACATATGAGCAGAGATCTTCAGGACAATAAGAGATTAGCAATCATTCTAGGCAAGAGGAATAGAGAACGCAAAGATACGGAGGCAGGAGGAAGCAGCACACCTTCTAGAAAAAGAAAGAAAAGCTGAGCGGAATGAAAAGAACAAAAGGGTCAGTGGCAATTGATGAATTTGTTGGTAAAGATTAGGATGAAAATCAGTGAGTCTTTATCTCAATAGCAGTATTGATTAAAGGATTGCACACAAAGAAGTAAGTCACTAAGATTTATGTGGTTTTTTAAATGTTTATTTTTGAGAGAGAGCACAAGGGAGGAGGTGCAGAGAGAGAGGGGAACAGAGGATCCAAAATGAGATCTGCACTGACAACAGAGAGCCAGATGCTAGTCTCCAGCCCACAAACTGTGAGACCACAACCTGAGCTGATGCTTAACCAGCTGAGACACCAAGGCGCCCCACTCAGACTTACATTTTCGACAGTTCATTCTCACTTCGGTATGAGGAATGATTTGACGACAGTCAGAATGGATGTGAAGAAACAAATTAGGAGGCTATGTAAGTGAGAATTATGGCATTAGTGGAAATGGAGAAAGAGTATCCAAAAGACATTTAGAGGCAAAATCAATAAAATTCATCAGTGGTTAGATATAGGAAAAATGACTGGATTTGGATAAGGGCATCTATTAGTGAATCTGCATACTGCTGGCTCATACTGAAGTGACAGTCAATCACAGTACTTAGATGGATTTAGTTAGTTATTATTTATTTATACGTACATACAATTGAATTTTTATTTGTGTGTGTGAGAGAGAGTGACAGAGAGAGAGAGAGTAGCAGCCTATGCTAATCCTCCCTTAACAGGAATATGCCAGATTATGCCAAATATTTTGGAATAAGAAGCATATGTATTATGTCTATAACATTCTTCTCTTGTAATGTCCCTAGCAGAGCTTAGTATATCCAAGCTGGTTCTATTTATGACCATTTTGTTTTTTATATATTCACAAACCACCTATTAAATGATTTCTTCAATAATTTTTCCAGGGATCAGTATTGAATTCATTAAACTATGATTTCTAGAAATAAGTTCTATCTCCCTTTTAAAATAAAGTCAATATCTACCATCTAGTACTGCGTCTTCCCTGTGCCTACTTCCTTTCCAAGATTTTCCAAAAATCATTGAAAATGGTCTCATAAGAACTTTTATACTTTCCTTACATATACTCTGATGCAATTTTTCTAGACCAGGACATTTGACATGAAGTATCTAAGATTCCTTTTACTATTTTCTTGATAGGATGCTCGAGTATCATTTCTCTCAAACATCACTGGACCATACTTTCAAGGTGAAGGATCATTCTTTTTTTGGTAAAAGATGAAATCAAAATAGGAATTGAATAAAGTTGCTTTCCCTCTGTCTTCTTTATCATTAAACACTCTGTGCCATGAACATAGAGTTCTTTTCGCACTTACTGTTATTATTACATATTTAAAACTTTTTGTTTTATCTTTATTTATGTGGGCATCTTTGTTTTTAATCTTTGTCCTTACAAAATTTTAACTAAATTTGAGGGTTCCTAGTGATGCAACTGACTGTCTCTCAGAATTTTGGCCTTAATTAACAGGAGTTATGTAGCTTATCCATTTTGGGTGATTTTTTTAAAATAATTTAAAAATATATTTCCTTAAAGATAAGATGATCTATAAAAAAAACCTTCAAAGTTGTTTGGAAAGCAATTTGATAAACTATCTTTATATATCCTGATTTTTAATATCATGAAGAATTTGACAGTTCCAATTTATATAGAAGCCTTTTAAAAAATAAGTTATCTATTAATTTTGCTATGGAGGTTAAATCTCTGGCAAATTTGCCATTTTCATATCGACAGTCTTTCCATGATCTTAGTTGCTCTACTAAGGGAAAAATTGGTAAACAATTCTCACAATATTCTTTTTTTTTAAAGCCTCCTAACAACCTTAATTGACTCTTTCGGTGTCAACATCTGAAACAATTTCTCTGCATCCCTGTATTGCTTTGGAGTTGATGCTATCCAGATTGTAGTCACAATACTTAGGTGACATTGGAATCCTTACAACTATAAAGAAATGATTGAGTGACTTAGAAAAACAAACTGCTAATTTGATATCAGTTATCTAAATGTATCTTCATATTTTCCTTACAGGAAAGAGAAAATAGTTTATTTATAGGAAGCAGGAGGGGCTTCAACATGGTTATATTAATCTTTTCCCTCTGTGCCTCTTTTGAATCAAACTGAATGAGAACTAGTAAAAACTTAATGTTAATCTACCATTCAGTTTCCCCATAGCTAAAAATGAAGCATCCTTACTGAACAATGATTACCTTCTGAATAAACAAAGACATTAAACATATGAAAAATTTCATGCTTCACACATGCAACTTTCTTTTACTCAAAATTTCATTCTTCTCAGGGTTCTCATTTAGAGTCTCCAGTAACAACAGAATATAAATGAAGCTACATTTTATTTTCTTCAAGAAAGTAACTTATAAACTGGAAAAAATCTAGATTAAGCACAAATATTGGCAATTATAAATCATTTGGTTTATTTACTCTACATTTTCCACATAAGACTTTGTCCCAGAATTATAAAATAGAATTACGGATCTTCGTAACTGTAAGCAACACTAGAAACACTTCACTCCTACCTTTCTGAAACTTGCCCCGTCATCATTGGCAACGGTGGTGTTCATTAAAACACACACTCCTGAGACCATTCCTCAATGATTCTGATTCTCTTGGCTTTCCAACCTATATTTGTAATCATGACCACAAGTGATTGTTACGATCAGACAAGTTTGGAAGAGAATGGTGTAGTTCAAGGTCCTCATTATACAAATAAGGAAACTGAGACACAGGCATCAACAGTGAATTATCCAATGTTACCTAGCTAGGCAATGGCAGAGCTGAGATAAGAAGCTAGGTTTTTATGGTCAAGGCTTACCATTCCCAAAATGATTTTTATTTTGATATTTTTTACCTTAATTCCTGAGTGACATAGTTATTCATCTAATTCTCCAGAGTACATGTTATTATTGTATTAGATTGCATCAACACAAAATATATAGCATTACCTTCTCTTGCTTGATAATTATTTATCTTCCTGCACTGGGACTGGCATTATAGCTGCTGAGAGTGGGCAACTTTCACACAATGTGAACTAATGCTGGTGACTTGTCTTATCTAGGCTTAGAGATATTGAACATCTTTAACTGCTGACAGTTTTGATGGGTGCACTTTGAAATTAATTAATTAAAATTTTGGAGGAAATTCGTGGAAGTAAAAGAGGGCTATTCATAGAACCAGTAAAATTTATTAATGCATCTATTTAAGAAGAATGTTTGTTGTATCTTTGTTACAACAGCAAATATGAAGTATTGTAAATAATTCAAAGGTTATCATGGCCCACAGTACAAAGATAACCAAAATGTGTTAGTGCTGCAGCATAGATTTTGAGACAAACTAAAGTTTGAATTCTGACTTGGCCTCCTAATGACTGGGTAGACATGGACAAATCACTTCACATCTGAGTCTCAGTATTTTATTTTTTAAAAAATGTTCAAGTTTATTTACTTTGAGAGAGAGTATGTATATGAGCAGAGGAGGGGCAGAGAGAGAGAGAAAGAGAGAGAAACCCAAGCAGGCTCTGCACTGACAGAACGAAGCCCGATGTGGGGCTCAAACCCAGGAACAGTGAGATCATGACCTGAGCCAAAATCAAAAGTCAGATGCTTAACTGACTGAGCCACCCAGACTTAATATTTTGAAAAATTAGTTATTAAGTCAATACCACTTACTTTATATCATTGTCCAGAAGATTAGGCGTAACATGAGAAGTGCCAAATATGATGGAAAAAATGAGAAGGACCTCGGTGAATGGTAACTCTTGGCACTTCTACAAGCATATTTATGTAATAAATATGAGCCAAGCACTCGGGATATAAGGATGAGTACAAATCCGTTTTGCCTTTCCTGCTGTCAAGGCAAAGGAAGTTTTGACCGATCAAATACTCCTAGCAGTCTGCAGAGAAAAGTTCAAAAGAGCTAATATACCTACCTACACTATGTTATGGTTTAACTGCTAAGATATAATTATTTAAGCTTATTTGGTTATATATTTTTTTCCTTCCATGAAGAGCCAAAAAATACAAACAAACAAAAAACTTTCTATAGAAAAATATTTATATTAAACAGTTTTCTAGAGATAGTAACATTTAGGTCATAATCTTTGGAGTCTGATTATCAGTACATTCTAAACATATGTAAATTCATTTCAAAAAATTACTGACATGATAAGGTATGAATTATGTTTTTAAGCAGTAAATATACCTAAATTTGTAAATTTTATTTGTGACTATAGCATGTATTTATTAGTGACATAATGCACCATGCAGATATATTCCTAATTATGTTGAATAATTTTATATAATCAAAATTTTTTATATAATCAAAATTTTCAGGAACAATGTTGGCATTTTAAATTTAAATTTAGTCTTATTTCTGTGAAAATGGAAGAAATAGTAAACTATCAAAATATCTGTTTAAATTTTCCTGCATCTAAGAAAGTGGTACTATAATCTTTAAACTTATTGTTCATCTTTGATTATTTAATGATTATCTTATTTTCAAGGGTTGCACAAGAATGGATCCAAGATATGTTACTAATTTTTATGTTTTTCAATCCATGTGATTAAAAACTTTGCTATAAGAAACTTTGAATGTAAATTTTTATTCTGAGATGAATATTTCTAGCTAATGTCAAATTACTCATAACCTCCTGAAAAACACTCAAAGAATATGCCTTTGGTAGTATAATTGAATGCTTCCATAATAAAACTGTAGTAATTGGAAAATTAAATTTCTTCCATGTGTTTACAGTAAAAAACAGATTGAAATAATCATTGAAAACAATTCATAGGAGTTTATATTTAATAAATTAAATAAATAATAATATTAATTTAATATTAAATTCTGGCTGTTATTAGTTATTGACACTTTTAAAAGGTATTAAGTGGTGGTTTGTGGTCCTTATGTGCTACTAAATTACATTACTCTTTCCAAGCAATTATTAGGTATAAGAGTCTGATACAATAACCAATATTTCTATTTTTTTAAAAAATTGTTAAGTTTATCAATTACTTTAATGCAAAATAAGAAAAGGGCTCATGGAAACTTTTGAAGAGAACATTATACAAATGGTCAGGCAATTCTTCTTACACTTCTGAGCTTCCAGAAATAATCACTGTGTAGCCAAGGTATCAAATTCTCATATCAATACCCATGGAGTTCACAAAATCTTAGAATTCCATTGAAATTCAATAAGACTTTTAGAATCAGGTTATCTCGCCCATTACGTAAAGAAAATTGATGTTGAGACCTGCAAAGTATTTCAGTCTGGTATAATGTATCAAAAGAAGTTTCAATTCTTTGTATATTCTCCTCATGTCCTTTGGAATATGGAATGGAACAAGATTTTAGATTTAACAAATCTAAATTTTAATCAAATTCCTACATCTTATATTTGACAGTTTTAGTATTTTAATTTACTTTCTTTTTAACACAGGTATTTCATTTCCATCTTTTCTCAACCTGTTCAGTTGTAAAATTATATGAGAGATATTGTTACCAGATAAGATTTAAAAAAATTCAAAACCTATATACGATAAGGAAATATTTGAATGCACCCCCTAGTAATGAAAATGAGCCAGTCAATGTAGGCGATCTGCTTAGTAAATTAGGTAGAGTAGATACATAGATAGATAGATAGATCATTCTGATGTTATTGGAAGTCTTTTCTGTCTCCCAAGTCTTAATAAGAATGCTTTAAAACCCTAATTTCACATCTGTGGAGTCATTATATTACAAACTACGCAATACATAATCTGACATTATACATTAGACATTTGTATTTAAAAAAATCCTTTTAATTATATAGCCATCTTCCTTTTCCATCTTTTATTTTCCTCCTTTCCAGAAACAATGACTGAAAAATTATCTTGTTTGCAATCACTTCCCCGTACCCATGTATTCAAATCTTACCTCCAAGCAGCTCACCAATGTGTTTTTCCAAAAAAAGATATTTCCTTCCCAAGCAATGTTCCAGTACCAGCTGTAAAAATAATTTCAGTCTTATATAGCTAAATCGTTATTAACTATGATACTGATATTGATAATTATATTTTGCATATTGTATTGGCTAAGGGAGCTAATTCTGAATTAAGAATACTGGGTTTAATTTGTAATACTACCACCTATTTGAGTTTCTTAACTTCTGAATCTATTTTTTTTTATCAGTAAAATGAGGAGAATAATGTTCACCTTATAGACTTGTTCATTAATAGTAAGGAGTGTTAAGTACTGATTATTATCCCCAGTTCCTCAAATATATGGAGATAGTAATAATACCTGTTTCATAAAGTTATTGTGATGCGGTAAGTGAAAAAATGCAACTAAAATGTTTAGCACAGTAAACAGCACATGGCAAACTGTAGTGAAAAATATATTTTGTTGCTGCAGTCTTAGTGGTAACTCAACACCATTTTTCTATACATAATATATATTTAATATATCCAGAAATTAATTATAATAATTTATCATCTATATTATTTTAATAATATTTAACATATATTATTAAATCATATAGTTTATTATTGTCTACACTATAAGCAAGCCTTTCTACTCAGTCCACAAATCAAAGTCAAATATTAGCATGTATTTAATAGATAAATATAAAAATGCCTAGGAAGAGACACATACTCTCCCTTTGATAGTCCTCGGTGTCCAAACCATTACTTAGTAGTAAAATTTGCATTAGAAAAATAGATAACCCTGGGCACATGGGTGGCTCAGTCAGTTAAGCGTCCAACTGCAGCTCAGTTCACCATCTTGCGTTTGTGGGTTTGAGCCCAGCATCTGGCTCTGCTGACTGCTCAGAGCCTGGAGCCTGCTTTGGATTCTGTGTCTCCCTCTTTCTCTGCCCCTCCCCTGCTAACGTTCTGTCTCTCTCTGTCTCTCAAAAAATAAAATAAAAAAATGTTTAAACAATTTAAGAAAAATGGATAATCCGCAATCCTTTTAATCTACTCACTTAGATGTTTATAATAGAATGACAATCTTCTTGGCAAAGTCTTCATAGATTATGGTTTCGTGTGTGTGCGCGCGCGCGCGCACGCTCTTGGATGAGGCTAATACAGGGAGCAGTAAAGCAGAAAAAATACATAAATCATGATAATAAACTAGATCAAAATGATTGACTTACAAAAGTATATGTGGTTTTCAACATATCACATAGGTCATTTAAGACATATCCAGCTTCTGTCAAACAAATAGTAATCAGAATAATTTCACTGGTGTCTAAGAGATTTCTGATTAAATACTTTGACCAGGTTCATACTCAGTTCCTTAGTGTAGCCTTTGAAATAGTGACCTGGAAATAATCCCTAAAGATCCTTGCTTATTAACATGATTTGCAATCATAGTAACAACAAAATCTCATTCTAGATAGCATCTCAAAGAATCAGTGCAATGCTCTACCTCCTACCTCAAAGTCTAGGGTTAAAAAAAAATATTACATATCTCTATTCTCCTGGCTAAGTTCATATCCTCTTGATATCAAGCCAATTTTTAATTGAATTCAGTTAATTTAATTGCTCCTCAGAGACGTCCATAAAATGTGCTCTTCCAGATTTCCTAGCAGAAGTGCCATTGTCTCTGCTCAGCATTCCCAAGCAGACAGCAAAACTGCCATCAAGCTCCGTCTTGCTCAACAATGACTCTTTAATGTGGTCATCTCATGTGCTTTGTATTTCAATTATAATTTAGAATGAATTAAAATCTATTTAAATGTATAGCATCATCTCTTAGGACTCTTGATGGAAATCCAGTTCCGAATATTCTATCTTTTTAAGGTAGCACCATAAAAAAGTGTGTCATGTTATATACTTTTAAGTTGGTATCATCAATTTTATTTGCCTTTATAATTTAATCCTACATTTTCATATATGTTCATTAATCAAAATATAGCAGTGTGTTTATGCCATACACTTTTCATAGATGAAGAATCAAAATGTTACACATAAAGACATATTTAAAATTCTAGGATTTTGTATTTCAATAATATAGAGCAGATTTTATAATCAAATTGTTCATGGATGTGAATGAAATTATTTGCTGTGGTATTGAAAGATCATATTATATTTTAACATAAAAGTATCTCACAGAATGAATTCTAAGTTTATAAAAAATTACCAATAATAACATCATGCAAGAGAATAGCAATTTATAGTTTACAAAGGAGTCCATCGTTGTGTACTTGATCACGTATATCAAACCTGTGAAAGAGCTAGGACTGGCGTTATTCTGCCTGCTTCATAGGTCTGGATTTGGCAAACAATGGCCTCTGGGCTAAATCTGGCCAACGACTTGCTTGTGTAAATAAAATTTTATTGGATCATAGCCATGTCAGTCATTTATGTATTATTTATGGCTTCTTTGGAGTACAAGGGCAGAGTTAAGTGTTTGTTCTGAAAGAGAAGTATAACTCAGAAAACCTAAAATATTTACTATCTGATTCTTTAGAGAAGTTTGTCCAACCCTGTTACAAATGTCTAAACTGAGGGGCGCCTGACTGGTTTAGTAGGTTAAGCATTTGACTTTGCAGCTCCGGTCATGATCTTGTAGTTCGTTGGTTGGAGCCGCATGTTGGGCTCTGTGCTTATAGCTTGGAGCCTGAAACCTGCTTCAGATTCTGTGTCTCCCTCTCTCTCTGTCTCTCCCCCACTCTCTCTCTTTTTCTGTCAAAAATAAGTAAATATTAATTTTTTTAAATAAGTACCTAAACTGAAATGCAGAAAGTTTGACTAATATTCCATATTAATATGTCTAATCCAATGCACAAATAGAATCACTCAAAAGCAAATTGAAATCTTTTGAATCTAAGTCCAGGTTTATTTTCTCTTTCTCATCACATAAATATTAGCAGCAAACGCCTATTCCAATGCTGAAAAGCCTTACAGTCTATTTTTTTTTATTTTTTTTAACGTTTATTTATTTTTGAGACAGAGAGAGACAGAACATGAACGGGGGAGGGTCAGAGAGAGGGAGACACAGAATCTGAAACAGGCTCCAGGCTCCGAGCTGTCAGCACAGAGCCCGACGCGGGGCTCGAACTCACGGACCTGGAGATCGTGACCTGAGCCGAAGTCAGCCGCCTAACCGACTGAGCCACCCAGGCGCCCCCCTTACAGTCTATTTTTATTTGATATGATTGTATCGATGCCCTTTCAGTGTACAACTACTTAATTACCTGAAATCTACAAGTAAAATTAAAGCATGAGGCATTATGTTTCATAGCCTGTATATCAATCCTGAGAAGCAGCAGTTCAAGGTTGATCAACTTTTGCCATAGAAATATGCAATGTATTGGAAGCCAAAACTCAGGAACAAAGAAGAAAGTTTAGGTGAGAGGGATTGTTGATGAAATATAAAGTCAGTGGGAACTATATGAACCAAAATTGAGGTTCCAAAGAAACAAATAAAAATATCCAGGATTTCCAGGACATGTCCTCTGCTCTAATAGCTGCTTTCTGGACTTCTTGAGTTCTTGAAGCTGTCCTTGGTCATTGCTGTAGGTTTTACTTTACTAATAGTCATCTGAGTTTTTATCATAGGACTCACTATGTCATTTTAACAAATACCATGATAATTAAGCACATTTTATTTTATTATTCCAATCTCTGTTCATGGCTTGACAATTTCAAAGAATTTTACTGCCTTGTTAACAAAGGTCAGGTATTTCAATGTCATTTTTTTCCTGAACATAAATTTTATTTTATGTTCATCCTTTGCTTCTTTATATTTATGCTGATATTTTCTTTCTTTGTAATTTTTTATATCTCTAGTGGACTAATGTGCTTTATTTTAATTTTTTCCTTCACATGAATTATGATCTAACATATGTCCATACAGATTGCATACATGTTTAAATAACTTTGGCTTATATATTAAACACTTTGTAGAGACTAAAAGTTTTAGACCCCACTCTCACCTACATAATACTAATAGTTGAATAAGTCTCTCAGCTTATATATTTTCATTGATTTATGAATGCTTCTTATGAAATTATACACATTATTTGCATATGAAATTATTTGCACTCTTTGAGTGCAAAGAGCAAAAGTGACAGAGACAAGAAAAGATCAGAGAAAATCTCCAGAAACAACAACTAATAAAATGGCAGCAAATACATATCTGTCAACAATTACTTTGGATGTAAATGGACTAAACACTTTAATCAAAAGACATAGGGTGTCAGAATGGATAAAAAAGCAAGACTCATCAATATGCTGCTACAAGACTCATTTTAGACTTAAAGACACCTACAGATTACATGTAAATATGCAATTATATATATATATATATATATATATATAATTTCATAAGGAATATAGCATTTTTTAAAAATGTTAATAGCTTGAGGAAGAAAATACTCATAACACAATAAAATTTGTATTTAAAATTATCCACATTGTTGATGTGCATAAGTCCATTTAAGTATGTATACACAATTGTGTCATCACGTATATAACATTTTTAGCATGGTTTTTTAAATCAAGGGAAAACTAATGCTACTGTATGAAACCATTTATGTAAACTTTAAAAAATTAAAAATCATATAGTAATCACAGAATAATAAGAAAAAACAACACATAAGAAAACAAACAAAAAAGTTTCAAGATAGGGGTTAACGTGGGTAAGGAGTAAAGAAGAAAGGATAGTGGTAAAAGTGTTTTAAAACTGCATCTGTTAAATTTTATTTCTTTGTAAAATAATCTGAAATGGGTTGCAAAATTTAACATTTGCTAAGTTTGACTATATCATTCTGTTTTTATACTAGTACCATAATGCTTTGATTACTATAGCTTTATAATATAGTTTGAAGTCAAGAAGTGTGATGCCTCCAGCTTTATCCTTTCTCAAGATTGTTTTGACTATTTGGTTGCATGTGAATTTTAGGATTCCCTTTTCTATTTCTGTAAAAATGTATCTTTGGAATTTTCATAGGAATTACATTGAATTTGTAGATCCTTTTAGGTAGTACAGACATTTTAACAATTTTAATTCTTTCAATACATGAATATGGTCTATCTTTCAATTTATTAATGTCTTCTTCAATTGTCTTCCTTAATGTTTTATAATTTTCAGTGTACAGGTCTTGCAGCTTATTGGTCAAATTTATTAGTCAGTATTTTATTGTTTTTAATGCTATTGTAAAGGAGATCGTTCTCTTAGTTTCTCATTCTGACACATCATCATTAGGTATAGAAATGCCTAGTTTTATATCAGTGTGGTTGGAAAAGATGCAAGATCTGAATTCAATCTTCTTAAATTTATTAAGATTTGTTTTGTGACCTAACATGGTCTGTCCTGGAGAATGTTTTGTGTTCACTTGAGAAAAATGTGTATTTTTCTGTTGTTGAATGCGATATTCTGTATTTGTCTGTTAAGTCCATTTGTTCTAAATAATAATTCAGGTCCAGGGCTCCTGGGTGACTCTGTCGGTTAAGTGTCTGACTTTGACTCAGGTCATAATTTTACTGTTCGTAGGTTCGAGCCCCGCATTGGGCTCTGTGCTGAACGCTTGCTCAGAGCCTGAAGCCTGCTTCAGATTCTGTGTCTCCTTCTCTCTCTGACCCTCCTCCACTCATGCTCTGTCTCACTCTGTCTCTCAAAAATAAATAAATGTAAAAAAGTTTTTTTAAAAGAATAATTCAAGTCCAATATTCCTAATTGATTTTCTGTCTAGATTATCTATCAATTGTTGAATATGGCGTATTGAAGTCCCCTACTGTGATTACATTGTTGTCTATTTCTTCCTTCATAAATGTTAATGATCTTTAATATATTTAAGTGTTGCAGTGTAGGGTACACATATATTTATAATTGTTATATCCTCTTGGTGAATTAAACCCTTTATTGTATAATGACCTTATGTGTGTCTTGTTAGAGCTTTAAACTCAAAGTTTATTCAGTTTGATATAAGTAGTTACAGCTGCCCTCTTTTGGTTTCCATTTGCATGGAATATCTTTTTCCATCTCTTCACTTTCAGTTTGTGTGTTCTTAAAGCTAAAATAAGTTTCTTGTAGGCAGCATACTGTTGGATCATGTTTTTTATTTATTTATTTTTTTACATGTTATTCAGTCACTTAATCTTTTTTCTTTAGAAAGAGAGAGAGAACATTTGAGTGGGGGAGAGGTGGAGAGGGAGATAGAGAATCCTAAGTGGGCTCTACACTCAGCATGGAGCCCACACAGGGATCCGTCCCACGACCCTGAGATCATGACCTGAGCCGAAATCAAGAGCCAGATGCTCAACTGACTGAGCCACTCAGATGCCCCAGTCACTGTTGTTGCTGTTGTTGTTTTTGGAGAATTTAATGCATTTAAATTTAAAGCATTATTGAAAGATAAGGACTTCCTACTGCTCTCTTGTTAATTGTTTTCTAGTTGTTTTTTAGTTTCTTTTTTCCTCTTTTGCTGCCTTTCTTTGTGATTTGATAATTTTCTATAGTAGTGTGTGTTGACTTTTTTCTACTTGTAAATCTACTATTAGCTTTTTCTTTGTGGTCACAATGAGGCCTACATAAAGCATCTTATAGTTATAGTAGTTTATTTTAAGATAATTATTTCATTTTAATTGTATACAAAATCTCTACTGTTTTACTTACCCTATTCCATTTTGGTGTTGATGTCACATTTACAGTTTTATATTATGCATCAATTAAGAAATTAATGTAACTATAATTATTTGTAATACTTTTACCTTTTAACCTTTAGCCAAGAGTTTAGAGTTTAGATACTACCATTACATCATTAGAGGGATCTATTTTCAACATACATTTACTTTTACTAGTGAATTTTATGTTTTCACATTTTCATGAAACTAGTGCCCTTTTATTTCACCTTGAAGAATTCCCTTTAGCAACTTTGTAAGGTAGGTCTAGTGGTGACAAACCCCTAGGCTTTTGTTTGTCTGGGATATTCTTTCTTATGGCTGAGTAAGAGGCAATTGAATATATATATACCATTTCTTTATCCATTCACCTATAGAAAGACACATTGTTTGCTTCCATAATTTGACTATTGTAAATAATGCTTCAATAAACATAGGGGTGCACATATCTTTGTGAACTAATGTTTTCATACTCTTTGGATAAATACCCAGTAGTGGATTACTACATCATATAGTAATTCTCTATTTAGTATTTAAGGAAATTCCCTACTGTTTTTCACAGTGCCTGTACCAGTTTGCATTTCCACAAATAGTACATAAGAGTTCCTTTTTTTCCATATTCTCGTCAATACCTGTTGTTTACTGTATTTTTGATTTCAGCCATTCTGACAGATGTGAGGTGATATCTCATTGTATTTTGATTTTCATTTCCCAGGTGTTGGTTGATGTTGAACATCTTTTCATGTGTGTGCTGGCCATCTGTATGTTTCTTTCGAGAAATGTCTGTTCATGTCTTCTGCTCATTTTTAAATTGAATTATTTGGTTTTTTGGGGGGGGTGTTGAGTTGTATAAATTTGTTATATATTTTGCATACCAACTCTTTATCAGATATCCCATTTGCAAGTATCTTCTCCCATTGAGTATGTTGTCTATTCGTTTTGTTGATGGTTTTTTTGTTTTTTGTTGTTTTTTTCCGTGCAGAAGCTTTTTATTTGGCTGTAGCCTCAATAATTAATTTCTGCTTTTATTTCTCTTGCTTCAGGGGACATATCTAGAAAAATGTTTCTTTGGTCAATAACAGAGAAATTACTGCCTGTGCTCTCCTCTAGGATTTTTATGGTTTCAGGTCTCATATTTAGATCCTCAATCAATTTTGAGTTTATTTTTGTGTATGGTGTAAGAAAGTGGTCCAATTTTATTCTTTTTTTCAGTTTTCCCAAAACCATTTGTTGAAGAGACTCTTTCCCATTGCATATACTTGCCCCCTTTTCCAAATATTAATTGACCATATAATTGTGAGTTTATTTCTGGCCTCTATTCTGTCCTATTGGTCTGTCTATTTTTCTGACAGTACCATAACTGTTTTCATTGCTACAGCTTGTAGTATATCTTGATATTTGGGACTGTGATACCTCCAGTTTCATTTTTCCTTTCCTAGACTGCTTTGACTATTCAGATGTGTTTTGTGATTCCATACAAATATTAGGATCATTTGTTTTTTCTTTTTCCTCTTTGTTTCTTTCTTTGCTTTTGTTAAAATCCAAGTTAGTTAACATATAGTGTAATAATAATTTCAGAATAAAATTTGTCAATTCATCACTTACATATAAGTGTGCTCATCCAAACAAGTGTCCTCCTTAATGCCGCTCACCCCTTTAGCCCATCCCCCCACCCAACACCAGCCAGCAACTCTCGGTTTGTTCTCTGTTCTCATATGGTTTGCCTCCCTCTCTGTTTTTATATTATTTTTGCTTCCTTCTCCCTTCCTTTATGTTCATCTGTTTTGTATCTTAAATTCTACATGGATGAAATCATGTGGTATTTGCCTTTCTCTAGCTGACTTATTTAGCTTAGTATAATACATTCTAGTTCCATCCATGTTGTTGCAAATGGCAAGATTTCATTCTTTTTGATGGCTGAGTAATATTCCTGTATATATACACACACATATACATATATATAAATACATTTACCTATATATATTTATTATGTATATTTATATCTATATTACCACTTATTTTTCCATTCATCAGTCAGTAGACATTGGGCTCTTTCCATAGTTTGGCTATTGCCAATAGCACTGCTATAAACATTGGGGTACATGTGCTTCTTTAAAACGGCACTCCTGTATCCTTTGGATAAATACCTAGTAGTGCAACTGGTGGTTGTAGGGTAGTTCTATTTTAATTTTTAATTTTTAATTTTTTGAGAAACCTCCATAGGTTTTCCAGAATAGCTGCACCAGTTTGCATTCCCACCAGCAGTACAAAAGAGATCCTCTTTCTTCATATCCTCGCCAACATCGTCGTTTCCTGAGTTATTAATGTTAGTCATTCTGACAGGTGTGAGGTGGTATCTCATTGTGGTTTTGATTTGTATTTCCCTGATGATGAGTGAGGTTGAGCATTTTCATGTGTCCGCTCTGGGTATCTTCTTGGGGAAAGTGTGTATTTATGTCTTCTGCCCATTTCTTCACTAGATTATTTGTTTTTTGGGTGTTGAGTTTGATAAGTTCGTTATAGATTTTGGATACTAACCCTTTATCTGATATGTCATTTGCAAATATCTTCTCCCATTCTGTCAGTTGCCTTTTAGTTTTGCTGATTGTTCTTTCACTGTGCAGAAACTTTTTATCTTGATGAGGTCCCAGTAGTTCATTTTTGCTTTTGCTTCCCTTGTCTCCAGAGACATGTCAAGTAAGAAGTTGCTGTGGCTGAGGTCAAAGAGGTTGTTGTCTGTTTTATCCTCTAGGATTTGGATGGCTTCCTGTCTTACATTTAGATCTTTCATCAATCTAATAGTTATAATTGTTAGTTATCTAACAACAATAGTTGTAATCTATAGTTATAATTGTTAGATCTTGGTAGATAGACCCCTTAATTATGATAGAATGCCCTTCTTCATCTCTTGTTACAGTATTTTTTTTCTTTTTTGAATATTTATTTATTTTTGGGAGAGCACAAGCAGGGGAAGGGCAGAGAGAGGGGGAGAGAGGATCTGAAGTGGGCTCCGTGCTGACAGGCTGAAAGCAGTGAGCCCAATGTGGGGCTGGAACTCATGAACCATGAGATCATGACCTGAGCTGAAGTCTGATGCTCAACTGACTGAACCATTCATGTGCTCCTCTTGTTACAGTCTTTATTTTAAAAAATAGATTGTGTGATATAAGTATGGCTACACCAACTTTCTTTTGATGACCATTAACATTACAGATTGTACTCCATCCCTTTACTTTCAATGTACAGGTGTGTTTAGGTCTAAAATGAGTCTCTTGTAAGCAACATATAAGTGGGTCTTGTTTTCTTATCCATTCTTATACCCTATGTCTCTTGATTGGAGCATTTAGTCCATTGACATTTAGAGTGAGTACTAAAAGATATGAATTTAGTGTCATTGTGTTGCCTGTTGCATTGCTGTTTCTGATGATGTTCTCTGGTCTTTTGTAGTCTTTGTTGCTTTTGGTCTTTTCGTTTTGCTTTGTCTTTTCTCAACTCAAAGGATTCCCCCTTAAAATTACTTGTAGCGCTGGTTTAGTGGTCAGGAATTCCTTTAGTCTTTGTTTGTCTGGGAAACTTTAACTCTCCTTCTTTTTAAAATGACAGCCTTGCTAGATAAAGAATTCTTTGTGGCATATGTTTCCCGTTTAGCATGTTGAATATATCCTGCCATTCCTTTCTGTCCTGCCAATTTTCTGTGGATAGGTCTGCTGCAAACCTGGTCTGTCTTTCCTTATAGGTTAAGGATTTTTTTCCTTGAAGCTTTTGTAATTCTTTCCTTGTCTGCATATTTTGTGAATTTGACTATGATATGCCTGTTGGTAATTGAGTTTTGTTGAATATAATGGGAGTTCTCTATGCTTCTTGGATTTGAAAGTCTGTGTCCTTCCCCAGATTAGGAAAGTTTTCCACTATAATTTGCTCACATAAACCTTCTTCCCTTTTTCTCTCTTTTCATCTTCTGGGACTCCTATGATTCATATGCTATTCCTTTTTAAAAGTCAATTAGTTCTCTAAGTCTTGTATCATGATCTTTTGCCTTTGTTTTCCTCTTTTTTTTCTGTTTCATTATTTTCCATAATTTTATCTTCTAAATTGCTGATTCGCTTTTCTGCTTCATCCATCCTTGCTGTCATGGCATCCATTCAACATTGCATTTAGGTTATAGCATTTTTAATTTCATCCTGACTAGATTTTATTTCCTTGATCCTTTTTTCAATCCCAGTTAGTATTCTTATTATCATGGTTCTAAATGCTAGTGCAGGCATCTTGCTTATGTCTGTGTTGATTAAGCCCCAGGCTTTCACTTCTTCCTGTTTTTTTCTTTTGGGGTGAATTCCTTCATTTTTCATTTTTTAGGCAGAAAAAATAATAAAGTAAAGAATAAAAATTAAAAAAATTAAAAACAAAACAAAAAATCAAATAAAGGAAGCTAGATCCTAGGTGTGTTTTGGTCAGCTTGTTGAAAGGAGTTTGACAGAGAAAAAGGAGGGGGGGAAAGGAAAAAAAAGGTAAGAAAAATTTAAAAATTAAAAAAATATACATGTAATAAAATAGAATAAAATGAAATAAATAAAATTAAATAGAATTAAAAATTTTAAAAATAAAAAATAAAGTAAAAACATAAAAACAAATTTTTCTCTTTCTGTATCCAAGAATGAGGGAGAAAAGAAAGAAAGAAAAAAAAAACAGTTTAAACAAAAACAGAAGTGAAGAAGATGAACTAATAAGTGAACCAGCAAACAATGAAACCTGAATGAAGTTATATCCAGCTTCCCCTTGAACTGAAACTGTGAAGCTTTCTATAGCTTGGACACTAAGCAGGTGGGGTGACTTGTGTTGGTCTTATAGGGGATGTGCTTGTAGGGTGCAGTTGGGCAGGGCTTGTCACCAGTAGGTGACACTACTTATCTTACTGGGGTGGATCAGTGTGGTGCTCATGAGAGGTGGAAATGACTTCACCTAGCTTCTGAGTCTTTGTCATAGGAAACTTGCACTCTCCCCAACCCACGATCAAGCACTCCTCCTTTGTCTCAGCCTCTATTCACTCACCACCTCTACCATGTCCATGTCCAAGCTGTCCACCTGCCAGGCGGCACCTCTCTCCAGAGTTTTATCTCAGATGGATTGTGTTTCACAACCCCAGACTCTCTGGGGAAGGGTCTCACAGAGAAATGGCTGGGTGCCAGCTTGCCCCAGAAAATGTTCATGCAATCACATAGTGGCAGAGGTTCCAAGGTTATGGCAAACCACAACACACAACACAAGCAGATCCAGGTTTCACCACTCTCTGGCATCTTCGTCCCAATAACAGTAAATATGGCTGCTCTCTGGGGTCCGCTGGGACCTTTGCCTGTGGGGAAGCCTATGACCTCTACCAAATGCACTCCAAGAAGGGGAACTACTTCTCCCCTTGTCACATGGACCCCTGAGACCCTGCTGTCTGCCTCTGGGGATTCACCCTACTTCCTCACCAGAGCACCGCCAGTCACTGAGCTCTGGAACTTCAGACTGTGCGCTCCACTGTTTATAGAATCTTGGTGGTATTGAAACCCTCTCCTTTCTTCCAGTCAGTGGTTTGAGGAAACAGATTTCTTGTTCTGTCCCCTTCAAGTTTTTTCACTTTTTCTCTTTCTCTCTAGCTACTTTGTGGGGGAGGGGTGCTTTTCTTGCATGATCCCACTACACTGCAATCTCACCCTTTCTCTTTCTCTGTCCTCTCTCTGCAAAACCAGCTCCCTGCCTACTGTGACTTTTCACTCCCCCAGTTCACCTCTCCGCACCATGTACCTGCTGAGTTCTGTGGGTTAAGTTATGGCAGATTGTTGTGTTAATCCTCAGGTCAGTTTCCTAGGTGTTCAAAATTGTTTGGCGCTGATCTAGCTGTGTTTCAGGGACTAGACAAACTCGAGGTCTCCATGCCTCTCTGCCATCTTAACTCAACTCTCCTGAATGTCAGGATTTTTATTCTAATTGTGTGAAAAATGCTGTTGGTATTTTGATAGAAATTGCATTAAATCTGTAGATTGCTTTCGGTAGTATGGACATTTGGTTCTTCCAGTCCATAAGCATGGAATATCTTTCTATTTGTTTTTGTAATCTTCAGTTTCTTTTATCAATGCTTTATAGTTTTTAGAAAGAAGTCTTTCACCTTCTTGCTTAAGTTTATTCCTAGATATTTTATTATTTTTGGTGTAGTTATAAATGAGATTCTTTTCTTAATTTCTCCTGATGCTTTATTAATAGTGTGTAGAAATGCAACAGATTTCTGTGGATTGATTTTTGTACCCTGCAACATTACAGAGTTCATTTGATCAGCTCTAGCAGTTGTTTTTTTCTTGCAATGTTTAAGTGTTTTCTACAAATAGTATCATGTTATTTGCAAATAGTGAAATTTTATTCTTCTTTTACCCATTTGGATGCTTTTTGTTCATTTTTTATGTCTGATTTCTGTGACTAGGACTTCAGGACTATGGTGAATAAAAGTCATAAGAGTGGACATCCTTGTCCTGTTCCTGATCTTAGAGGGAAAGCTCTCAGTTTTTTCTCATTGAGTATGATGTTATCTGTGGGTTTTTTCATATATGGCCTTCATTATGTTGAGGTGTGTTCCTTGTAAACCTACTTTGTTGAGGGTTTTTTTTTTATCATGAACGAATGTTGTCCTTTATCAAAAGATTTTTCTGCACCTTATGAAATTATCATATGCCTTTTATGCTTTTTCTTATTGATGTGAACTATCACAGTGATTGATTTACAAATATTGAACCACCCTGGCTGGCATCTTAAGAGCAAATCTCACTTTATTGTGGTGAATTTTTTAAAAAAATTTTAGTGTTTATTTTTGAGAGAGACATAGCATTAGTGGGGGAGGAGCAGAGAGCAAGGGAGACACAGATTCTGAAGCAGGCTCAAGGCTCTGAGCTTTCAGCACAGAGACCAATGTGGGGCTCGAATCCACAAACCACAGGATCATGACCTGAGCCGGAGTCAGATGCTTAACTGAACCACACAGGTGCCTTGATGATTTTTAATGTAATGTTGGATTTGGTTTGCTAATATTTTTTTGAGGATTTTTACATCTATGTTCATGAGAGATATTGGCCCATTTTTCTCTCTCTCTCTTTTTTTTTGTAGTGTTATTATCCAGTTTGAGTATCAAGGAATGCAGGCCTCATAGAATAAATTTGGAAGTTTTCCTTCTTATATTGTTGTTTTGGAATAGTTTGAAAATATGTTTTAATTCCTCTCTAAGTGTTTGTTAGAATTTACTTGTGAAGCCATCTGCTCTTGGACTTTTCTTTGTTGTGAGGTTTTTGATTACTGATGCAACCTTATTGGACAGAATGTTCACATTTTGTATTTCTTCCTGGTTCAGTTTTGGAAGGTTGTGTTTCTAGTAATTTATCCACTTCTTCTAGGTTGTTCAATTTGTTAGCATATAATTTTTCATAGTACTATCTTATAATCTTTTATATTTCTGTTGTGTCAGTTGTTTTTTCTCTTCTTTCATTTCTGCTTTTGTATATTTTACCCTTTTGATTTTTTTTTTTTTTGACAAGTCTGGCTAAAGGTTTATCAATTTTATTGATCTTTTCAATGAACCAGCTCCTGGTTTCATTGATCTTTGTTTGTTCTTTTTTTTTCTAGTTCTTTATGTGTAAGGTTAGGTTATTTATTTGAAATTTTTCTTGCTTCTTGATGTAGGCTGTATTGCTATAAACTTTCCTCTTAGAACCACTTTTTTCTGCATCCCCAAAATACTGGACTATTGTGTGTTCATTTTCATTTATCTCCATGTATTAGTTTATTTCTTTATTTTGAGACAGAGAGCCAGGGAGGGGCAGAAAGAGAGAGAAAGAGAGAGAGAGAGAGAGAGAGAGAGAGAACAAGAGAGAGAATCATAAGCAGGCTCTGCACTGTCAGCACAGAGCCTGATGCAGGGCTTGAACTCATGAGCCATGATATCATGACCTGAGCCAAAACCAAGACTCAGACGCTTAACCAGCTGTGCCATATAGGTGCCCCTATCTCCATGTATTTTTTTGATTTCCTCTTTTGTGATTGACCCATTTATTGTTTAGTAGCATGTTATCTAACTTCCATGTATTTGTGCTGTTTCCAGATTTTTTCTTGTGATTGATTTCTAGTTTCATAACATTGTGGTCAGAAAATATGCATAGGATGGTTTCATTATTTTTGAACTTGTTGAGACTTGTTGAGACTTGTGGCCCAACATGTGATCTTTTGTGGACAATGTTCCATGTGCACTTGTAAAGAATGTATATTCTGCTGTTTTAGGATGGAATGTTCTGAATAGATCTGTTAAATCCATCTGATCCAATATGTCATTCAAAGCCACTACTTCCTTATTGATTTTCTGTTTGGATGATCTGTCTGTTGATATATAAGCAGGATGATAAATTCCTCTACTATTACTGTATTACTATTGATTACTTTCTTTATGTTTGTTACTAACACCTATAAGTATTTAGGTATTTAAGCCACCACGTTGAGTGTTTAAGTTTTTACAATTATTGCATCTTCTTGTTGGATTGTCCTCTTTATGATTATATTACATCCTTCCTTGTCTGTTGTTAAGTCTTTGTCTTAAAGTCTGTTTCGTCCAATATAAGTGGTGCTACCCCAGATTTCTTTTTACATACATTTGCGTGATAAATGCTTCTCCATTCCTTCACTTTCAATCTTCATGTGACTTTAGGTTTGAAATGAGTCTCTTGTAGGCAACATATAGGTGGGTCTTGCCTTTTTTTAAGTCCATTTTGTCACCCTATGTCTTTTGATTGGGATGTTTAGTCCATTTACATGCAAAGTAATTGTTGATAGTTATGAATTTATTGTCATTTTGTCACTTGTTTTATAGTTTTTTTGTAGTTTTTCTTTGATCTTTATGTTTCTCTCCTTTCTTATCAACAATTGGCTTTCTATAGTGACATATTTAGACTCCTTTTTCTTTATATTTGCATATATATTATTGGTTGTTGATTTGTGGCTACAATTAGGTTTGTATATAACATCTTCTGTATATAGGCATCTATATTAAGTTGATGGTCACTTAAGTTTGAACCTGTTTTTTACTCCTCTCCTTTCCATGTTTTAGGTATATGGTATCATACTTTGCATTCTTTTATTTTGAGAGTCCCTTGACTGATTTTACAGATATATGTGTTTGTACTACTTTGTGCTTCCTTCTTTCATTACTATTGTTTAAAGTCTTTCGACTCAAGTAGTCCACTTTAACATTTCTGTAGGTCTAGTTTAGTGATCATGAATTCCTTTAACTTTTGTTTGTCTGGGAAACTCTTTATCTCTCCTTCTAGTTTGAATCAATAGAGTATTTGCTGGATAAGATATTCTTTGCTGCTATGTTTTTTTTCTTTCATCACTTTGAATATATCATGCCACTTCCTTCTGGCCTGCAAAATTTCTGCTGAAAAATCTGGTCATAGCCTTATGAGATTTCCCTTATATGTAACTGCTTTCTTTTCTCTTGCTGCTTTTAAAATTCTGTTGCTATCACTACTTTTCACATCTTTATTACTAGATGTTTTGGTGTGAACCTCCTCTGCTTGATTTTGTTGGGGGATCTCTGTCTCCTGGATCTGGATTTTTGTTTCCTTCCCCAGATTCAGGAAGTCTTCAGCTATTATTTCATCAAATAAATTTTCTGCCCCCTTTTCTCTTTCTTCTCCATCTGGGATCCCTACAATGTAAATGTTATTACACTTCATGGTGTTGCTGCTTTCCCTAAGTGGAGTCACATTTTGCATATTTTTTTTTTCTCTCACCTCCTCAGATTGATTTCTTTCCATTGTTCATCCTCCAGGTCACTGATTTTTTTCTTCTACTTCGTCCAGTATACTATTTATTCCATGTAGTATATTTTTACTTATTGTGTTCTTCGTCTCTGATTGGTTCTTCTTTATTTTATTATTAAGGATATTACTAATGTCCTCCACTCTTTTGTCAAGTCCAGTGTCTTTATCACCATTACTTTAAATTCTCTATCAGGCATATTACTTACCTCCATGTCACTTATGTCTTTGCTGTGATTTTGTGTTATTCTTTCATTTGGGACATACTTCTATGTCTCATCTTGTGTAACTCTATAGGTCTCTTTCTATGTGGTAGGAAAGACATCTCCTGCACTTAAAAGTAGTGGTCATATGACAAAAGGAGCCCTGTAGTACACCATACCCTGGTCATCAGAACCTGGCCCTTCAGGGGTGCCTCCTATGTGTGGTCCATAGGCTGACCTGCTTTTTCCCTCAGTTCAGTCATCTTCAATGGCTCTCATTGCCTTTTGTGGTAGGATTTGTTCCCTGTGATGTTAATCGGTCAGTCTAGGGTAACTTGGGCTTGAGTTGAGTCAGACCAGGTATTTGCCAGAAATGCAGTAGCACTAAACTGCAGAAAACTTTCCCTGTGTTTTCCCGAGTAGCTTTCCTTAGTGGGAAGGACCTGTAGTCATACCAGTTGTCTGTCCCCAGCCCACTGCTGATGGAGCAGTTGGACTGGTATGTGTGGTTATCCTTCCCTCTCTCCAGGACAAGAGTCACTTTGGAGTGGATATGAACCCTGTAGGGTCTCCTTGCACAGTGCCAGGCCTATGGCATGGACCAGTGTGGACTCTTGGTCAATAGTATATTAGAGAAGCAGAGCTGGGGGAATTGATGGGTATGGTGCAGTGTGGTGGTAATGCTAGCAAGATTTGTACCATGGTATCTCTGCCAGAGGGGCCCTGCAGTGCCTGAACTGAGACAGGTTGTCTAAAGGGGTGTATTGGCAAAAGCACAGCATGGACAGCAGAGGGGCAGTGCTAGCAAGTTAGGTATTCAGTCCCACAGCTGGTCCTGTGTTTAAGCTGGGGGGCAGGAGGGCTATGAAAGAGGGAAATGGTGCTTCTCAGTTCCTTTTTCCTGGAGGAGTTACCCAGCAATTTCTGTCCAAATGGGCAACTCTGAGATTAGTAAATAACTCTCCCTCCCATATGCCCCAGGTGCCTTTCAAATTGCTGCCCCTATGCTATATCTCCACTGGCTGTTTATTGTGCTATCTCTTTAAAGAAAGAGACTCAGTTTCCTCTGACTCTCCCAGAGAAGAGCCCATTGATTTTTTTTAATTATAGATTTTAAGTCCTGCTGGTTGTTACAACTCATGAAATTCAGCCCCTTTGTCCTCTTCAGATCCATTCTTTTGTTTTTCTTTTCTTATCTATTATTTATTCCATCTAGCACATTTTTTATTTCAGTCACTTAGTTTTTATTTGTGATTTGTTTTCTTTTTTTTTTTATATATATATTTTCTATCTCTTTGTTAAGGGTCTCACTAAGGTTCTCCACTCTTTTCTCAAGTCCAGTGAGGATCTTTATGTCCATTGTTTTAAGTTATTTATCAGGCATATTACTTATCTCCATTTCATTTGTGTCTTTTCTGTGGTTTGTCCTGTTCTTTCGTTTGGGACATATTTTTGTGTCTCCTCATTTTGTGTAATTCTATGTGCCTGTTTCTATGTGGTAATAAAGACTTCTACATCTCCTGCACTTGAAAGTAGTGGTCTTACAACAAACAGGTCCTGTAGTGCCCTGCAGTGCAGTATCCCCTGTTCACCAGAAACTGAACCTTCAGGGATGTCTTATGTTTTTGTGTGTAGCCTGCTATTGTGGCTGGGCTGCTTCTTTCCCTCAGTCCCATCATCTGCAATGACCATCTGCTTGTTGTGGGCAGGATTTGTTCCCTGTGGTATTAGTGGGCCTGTCTTGGGCCTCCTGGGGCTTGAGTTGAGTCAGACTGGGCATTTGCTAGAAATGCAGTAGCACTGAGTTCCAGGGCACTTTCCCTGTGTTCTCCCCTGAGCATCTTTCCTTGGTGGGCAGGGCCTGCAGTCAGACCAGTTGTCTGACCCCAGCCTATTGGTGATGCAGCAATTGCACTGGTAAGTGTGGTTATCTTCTCCTCTCCAGGGAAGGGGTCACTTTGGAGTGGTGTTGACCCCTGTCAGGGCTGTTTGTATGCTGCCAACCTTGTGGCACAGCTTTGGATGTAACCAATACTCCAAGAACCTATTGGAGTGGGCAGGTCTGCAGGAGAATATAGGGGCAGGGTGTGTAGTGCTGGCAGGGTCTCTGCTGGTCTGCTATGGAAGAGGACTTGCAGATGTCTGGAAAAATCCTGCAGAGGCCTGTTGGTTTGCGGGGAGTGGATCCATAGTAAAATGCAGGGGTGGGCACTCAGTGCCAGCCTGATCTGCGAAGGTCACTGGGAGGAGAGCTACATTGGCCCAAAACTCCTGGGGAGGCCTGCTGGGTTGTACAGGGCTGATGTGTAGAAGCATGAGGGTGTGGCACAAATGGTTAGTTAGCTAGGTGGAGAGTGTTGTCCTGAGCTGGTTCCAGAAGTTGTCTGTGTATCTAGGCTGGGGGCTGGGGGGGAGGGAAATGGTATCTGCCAAAACCAACTCTTTTGTTCTTGGAGATGTTTCTCAAAGATCCCTGCCTTTCTAGCATATGCTCTGAAATTAGTAAATAAATGTCTTTCTAGTGTACCCTGGGTGTTTTTTCAATCTGCTGCTTCTATGCTGTTTCTCAATGAGACTGATACAGCTGTCTCTTTAAGGGCTGGGACTAATATCTCCTGGCTCTCCCAGAGCTGGAACTGCTGATTTTTATTTTTATTTTTTTAAAGTTTATTTATTTTGGGGACAGAGAGAGACAGAGCATGAATGGGGAGGGTCAGAGAGAGAAGGAGACACAGAATCTGAAACAGGCTCCAGGCTCTGAGCTGTCAGCACAGAGCCCGATGCGGGGCTCGAACTCACAAACCCAGTGAGATCATGACCTGAGTCGAAGTCGGACGCTCAACCGACTGAGCCACCCAGGTGCCCCATGGAACTGCTGATTATTAAAGTTGGGCTGGCTGTTGGGCTGTTCTGGTTTTCAAAGCCAAACATTGTTGGGATTCATCTTCCCTGTGCAGGTTGCTTCTGTCTGTGGTGTCTGGCTTGGGTGTGTCTTCTCCTCTGTCCTCTCTGTGCCTGTGGCATTCCTCCCTCCCATGGATAATCCATAGGTCTGTTGTACTCCCAACTGTATGTCACCTTTCCTACCCTATTCAATGTGGCTTCTTCTCTACATTTAGCTGTGGAGAGTCTGTTCTGCCAATCTTCATTTTCTGGGTTATTTATACTGATGTGGGTATTATCTAGTTGTATCTACGGAATGAGTGAGTTTAGGATCCTCCTACTCTGTCCTCTTCCCCAGGAGTCTTCTCAGCCATCATTTTCTTAAATGAGTTTTCTGCCCCCTTTTCTCTCTCTCTCCTCCTCCTGGGACTCTCATAATGTGTATATTGTTCACTTGCTTGTTCACATAACTCATGTAGTTCTTCACTTTTTTCTCCTTTGATTGGATTATTTCAAATAATCTGTCATTGAGTCTACATATTCTTTCTTCTGCCTGATAAAGTTTTCTATGATTATCTATTGCATTTTGTATTAGTTACACTATATTCTTTAGCTCTAGAATTTCTGTTTGGTTATTTTTTATGATTTCTATCTCTCTGTTGAAACTCATTGTTTATGTATTATTTTTCTAAATTTATTGAGTTGCCTTTGTCCTCTTGAAGCTCACTGATCTTTAAAACTATTATTTTAGTTTTTAAAAAAATTAATAGTTTTATTTATTTTTGAGAGACAGAGAGAGACAAAACATGAATGGGGGAGGGGCAGAGAGAGAGGGAGACACAGAATCTGAAGTAGGCTCCCGGCTCTGAGCTGTCAGAACAAAGCCTGATGAGGGGCTTGAACTCATGAACTGTGAGATCATGATCTGGGCCTAAGTCAGACACTTAACTGACTGAGCTACCCAGGTGCCCCTAAAACAATTATTTTGAATTCTTTGTCAGGCAATTAGTAGATCTCCGATTTTTGTGTGTTAATTACCTGAAAATTATTTTGTTCCTTTGGTGGTAACATATTTCCTTGGTTTTTAATATTTGTTGAAGTTTTGCATTGTTGTGTTTGCATTTGAAGAAGCATTCATTTCCTTCAAATTTTACTGACTGGCTTAGGGGAGAAATATTTTCACCAGTTAGTTTAGTTAGGGATTCTTAAGCATTTTCAGACATTTCCTATGGCTGTGCTTTCTCTGTACTTCTTGTTTCCTCTTGTATGGGGGGTGATTTTTACTATTGTATGCTTTCCCTCAATCCTGTTAAACAAATGAGTGTGAAAACCTTCCATTTGTTCTCCCTAGAAGAGTTCCTTGAAGTCCTCAAGTTTGTGCATCTTTTCTCAATCCCACAGAATTGGGAAGCTTTCTGTGTTTACTTGATAGTCGACTGCAAGAGCTCATACTTTCTGTCTGTAGAAGTATATGCTGGGATCTGGCCATGATGGGGTAGAAGATTGTGGATGAGTTGTGTAAGCATGGAAGCCATGAGACTTATCTTTGTAGGTCATCTCAGTATTCTGGGTGGGGTGAGGAATATGTAGGCCTGTGGGCAACATCCTGCACAGGTGAGGAATCTGGCCATACACTCAGTCTCATTTTTTACCCATGAGAAAAATCATGGGCGGGGAAAAATCTCTCCTGGCACTTAGCTCTGCTACCTTGGATGACATGATGTGGGTAAACTGAAACTATTCTTACTCTATTCAATGTATAAATTCTCAAATTTTGCTCTAATGATATGCTAGAACTACTTTGCTAGATTCCTGGACTCCCATATATCATCTGTGGTGATTGTTAAAATTGATGCCCTGGTTGTGGTGGGATGTCCATTGAAAACTCTTATTCTGCCTTCTTGCTGATATCCCTTTCTCAATCTTTGCCATGATATTTGAAACTTTTCAACAAAAACTTTTAAAAATGTTTAAAAAACATTTTGTTAATCATCACTTTTTTCCATCATTACTTTTAATGACTATGTAAAATCCATCATATGAAAGATTTATAGACTATTTAAACATTCTCCTATTCATCATTTTGAATGTTTCTAATATTTTTGTACTATAAGACATATTGTAAGGATCAAACTTTCTGCAATTCTAATTAAATTGTGGATAATATTTCTAATTAAATTGTGGATAAATTATTTATTAGTAAAAATGATAACAATTTTTAAGAGTTTCTGTATATTTATTTTGCCAAGTTATCAAAGGTCATGAATGAGCTTGTGTTAATTCACACACCAAATAACAACAGGCAAGAGTGAGAAACTCAGTAAACCATCTCCCACTGCAGTACTTATTATTAAAAATATTTTTGTATTGATAAGCAAGTAAGATATAATGAAGTTTTGGGGTGATGGTGGGGTGGTGTCCATAGCCAATGGCCAAGAAAGAATACTTTGGTGCAAAAAGGTGATTTTATTAAAGCACAGGGATAGGACCCATGGTCAGGAAGAGCTGCCCTGGACCCTGTGGAGAGACTGGTTATAGACTTGGGAGTTGGGAGAGGTAAATTCAAGGGGAAATTTTCAAAGAGATTTTCATATACTAAAGAAGACTAATAGGGTACTTGAGTCCAAGCTATTGTCAAGCTAATGTTGTTTTTCCCTCTAGCAAAGCATTAAGAGTAAGACAATAGGGAGTTCCTGCCAGTCTCAAGTAGCTGTCAATGGGCAGCAGGTTACAAGGAAATTTAATTTTACCTGCCATTTTCTTCTTGCCTTTGTTCCCCATATCACTATGGAGGGGTGATGTTGAGGCTCCAGGAAACTGAGTCTACAGGTTTCTGGATATTAGGCTATTGATAAGATTGCCTTTTTCTTGTAATTTACCGAGACATTTGTAAACCAATGTAGACTAATGTCCTGCATGACTGTGACCTCCATCAGTTAACCATTTGTTTCTTTCTTTTCCCTTGTTTTTGGGTAGTGAGGAGTGTCTGAGGAATATTACACATATCCCACCTGGGAGTTGGGAGGGGTGCTAGCTTGTACTTTGACTTCAGCCTGCCTTATGTTCCCTCATCAAGATATATTGCTTATTTAAGTACTGTTTCTTTTGATTTCTATGTAGAACTATTTTCATGCATTGACTCTTTATATATCTTTAGTGTAGTAGAATGGTTGAGGACATGGCCTTCATCACAGAAAGCTGAGTTTGAGAACAAGCTCTGATATCATTTGATGTATTCCCTTGGACAAGTTGATTGATCTAAGGAATCATTTTGTTTTATGCATAAAAGGTTGCTATGAGTGTTGTGGCAAAACACTACAAATGGTTAGCTTACAAACAGAAGTTTATCTTCTTATAGTTTTGAAGGCTAGAAATTTGAAATCTAGATGCCAGCAGAATTGGTTCCTTTCAAGGGGCCAAGAGGGAAGGATCTGTTTGAAACCTCTCTCTTTGGTTTATAGATGGTTGTTTTCACTGTGTCTATTCACATCTGTGTGTGTGTGTGTGTGTATGTGTGTGTGTGTGTGTGTGTGTGTGTATCTGTGTCAAATTTCCCCTTTTTATAAGTCTACTGGTCACATTGGATTAAGGCCCACTCTAATGATTTAATTTTAGCTTGATTAACTATATAAAAACACTATCTCCAAACAAGTGTACATTCTGAAGTACTGGGGGGTTAGAACTCCAACATACCTTTTTGGAGGGGACACAATTCAATTCATAGCTGGTATAATATTATCTCATCACAAACTCATTGTGGATATTAATTGATAGCATGTATTTACACAGAATATAGCAGAATTAAATCAATATGAATATGGGCTTGTCTGATGTTTTAAGATTCTTATACATATAATCATTCCATTTTCCCATTGAAATTATTTTTCTTAGGGATATTTGCATATGAACAATTTAGATGATAAATGTAAAAATATTTTTATCATTTAAATTAAGATAATTAAGAAGTATTTTGTAAACAAATATATTGTCCTCTTTTTAAATGATTTTTCCTTTTTTTCCCCCCAGAATGAGGTGGACTAAATATTCACCATTATTTTCTTCTAACTCTTTAATTATTTGATTTCCCCTCCTCCCCACACAACTTCCTCATATACATGTCCTATACAATCCCAACCCTTGATTGTGAGTGACCTCTATGAATATGATGAGAAAGTACTCCAATGATTATGGTAGGTCATAAGCAGGTGATGGTATTTTGTGGCCATAATTAGGGTTCCTAATCAATTAAGTTAATCAAAAAGATCATTCTGGATGTTTGTGACTCAAGTGAGCCCTTTGAAAAAGTCTAGAGGTGAGAAGTAGAAGAAGGCAGAAAGACTCAAAGAGGAGAAATATTATCCTATTGTCCTTGAGTTAACAATTTGCCATCTTGTGAAGAGGACCAATATATCAGGAACAACAACTGAACAACCTCAGTCCAGTAACTGCAAGGCATTGAATTCTACAACAACCAGTGAACTTGGAAGATGGCCATTAACAGTAAGATAGTTAATGCAGCAGGCTACAGTTTGAGTTAGCTTTTTTGAAATCCTGAACACAGAACCCAATAACACGTACCCAGCCTCTTCACTCATAGAAACTATGAAATAATTTATTTGTGTTTTTTAAAGTGCGAAATTTGTGATAATTTGTTATGTAGTAATAAATAACTAATATTCCTTATTACTTATTTCCAGGACTGTGTGTGTATTCTGAAAAGATATCTAAAATGCTACATTTCTATTTCTAAATATTTATATATTCTTGAATCTCTTGGAGAAACCAACATGTTTAAATTGTTTAACTTTATAATATAGTTTTTATCTGGTAATTAAAATTTCACCTTTTTCATTTATTTTCCAAACTTTTCTAGGCAAATTTCAAGTTTATTAGATATAGATGAAAAGTGGATCATCATTCATAAAAAATGATAAATTTTATTTATCAAAAGATAGCAGTAAGAAAATGAAAATGAAAGGCATGGACAGAGAGAAATTATTCACAATATGCATGTGAATATTTACTAATAGTTTTAAATGTAGTACACAGAGACTTTTAAATGTTTGTGCCTAGCAAGCTAACATCAATAATTGTCTAGCTAATTAAAGTTTATCAATGATTCAAGAAAGAACTAGATTAAAATGATTAACATAGTGCCTTAGCTTAGATAAAGTTTTCTAAAAGTCAACTTGAAAAGAAATCTTAAAGGTTAAAAAAACTCACTTGTGAATATAAGAACTTTGACATGGGAAATTAAAAGATAACCAGGTTCTCACATTTACCAATGCCCTACTGTCCTGGAGTTAGAATAACTTTGTTTCCAGAACTTATGATATAGACAAAAGAGAAAATGGCAAGGAAAATGATTGAAGTCAGGAGAAGATTGAGAAATTAGAAGGAGAAATGATTGCTTCGGATTATGCAACAGCTTTCAACTGGCTTCCACGTTGCCCTTCTCCAATCAAGAGTACTTTTTGTTGTCAAAGTAATTGTTGTAAAACATTAGTTTTAGAATGTCATTTTCCTATTCAGGAAATTTTAACTATATCAAATGTACCCTTTTTTGCTGGTCTTTTAAGATGATCCATAATATTTCTTCACTGTATCATCCGGGTACAGTTATGCGCCTCTTGAGTCAGGACTACTTATTTTACCAACCCACAACTTCATCATGATCATGATAATTTCTCTCTATAATTCTTTTTTCAGGGTCTTTTCTAGCCATAAATTAAAATGAGTTTAGCAAATATATTCACTGAGCTCCTCCTGTATATAAGAAACTGTATGTTAAATGATCCAAACACTGCCCTCACTGTTGTACACTGTCTTTTATATGCTAGATGCTGAGAAAATACCCAGGGTAAGGAGTGAACAAATGAATAGTGCTATTATAAACAACTTTATTTCTCTTCACCCTTCATTTCTTGATAAAGAGTTAAGATATCAAAATTTATTTCTCTTACTTTCTCTAATTCTTAATGCTTTCTGTCTTCTATAGCTCTTACAGTGTATACTCACTTCTTAAATTGTGATCCAAAGACCAGAGTTTATTAGAGACCTCAGATCCCACTCTAGACCTAACTAATCGGAGGCTGCCTTTTAATAAGATTTTTGGTGATTCACAGATACATAAAAATTGTTTTAATATTTATTTATTTTTTAGAGACAGAGAGACAGAGTGCAAGCAGGGGAGGGACAGAGAAAGACACACACACACATACAGAATCTGAAGCAGGCTCCAGGTTCCAAGCTGTCAGCACAGAGCCTGATGCAGGGCTCGAACCCACAAATGACAGGATCATGACCTGGGCTGAAGTCGGACACTTAACCGACTGAGCCACCCAAGCACCCCAGGTATATAACGTTTTTTAAGAAGCACTGATTTGTACCATGGATTTTGACATTTTAAAATATTATCTATATTATTACCTGTTGTTTCCTGATGAGCTAATTTCTTAACTTTCAAGCATAGAGGTTTTCACATGCCACCAAATTCCCTTGTGGAAATTATTGACTTAGTATATAATAGACCCTAAATAAATGCCTTTTATTGATCACATGCAGACATTATTAAGACTTCAATTATTTATAAATATTATATTATATGTAATATACAATGCTTAATAATGATGGAATATATAATCATATAATATCACCTCATTGCCAGAAGAAAATATTAAACAGAGAGATACAGAAATCTAACATATATTCTATTTTTTAATAATTCCATATTTCTAATAATAAAAAATATCCAGAATTTAAGGCAATTTAAAGCACTGAGTTTAGTCGTAAAATCTCTTTTTATCTAGAAGAGCAATTCCTTTCCTTTTGTGCCTTTCATGATGTTGGTATTAAAAAAAACACACACACAACAGACAAACTGTTTTACAGAATGTCTCTCAATATGAATTTGTCTAATGAATACCTTATGATATTCAGATTAAATATTCTCTGGAAATAACATTAAATAGGCAATGTGTTCTTTTCAGTAGATCACAGCAGGAGGCACATAAGGTCAGGAGGTTTTATTATTGGAAGTTTTAATTTCAAAGTCTTGATTGAGGTGTCTGACAGAGTTTTCCATTGCTAAGGTATCCTTTTCTCTTTTTAATTAATAAGTTATATATTAATATTAAATCTTTGAAATGATGTGAATATCCTATTTCCCAACAATCATTCACCTAATGGTTTTAGTATCAACTGGTGACTCCTTTCTATATCATTTATTATTTTAATGTTTCTAAAGGTAATTTTAATCTGTCATCCTTCTAATTTTCATCATTTTTCTGTAAAAAACAGCTTCTCAGGGTACCTGAGTGGCTCAGTCAGTTAAGCATCTGACTTTGGCTCAGGTCATGATCTCATGGTTCATGGGTTCAAGCCCCACATCGGGCTCTGTGCTGATGGCTCGAAGCTTGGAGCCTGCTTCAGATTCTGTGTCTTCCTCTCTTTCTGCCTCTCCCACACTGATGCTCTGTCTCTTTGTCTTTCAAAAATAAATAAACATTTACAAAAATTTTTAAAAAAGAACAGCTTCTTCTTACCCCTCCATTGTATTTTTTGAGTATCTCTGAAAACTCAACACACACACACACACACACACACACACACACACATTTGGTGTGTGATACTCCATTACTGACATTATTATTTTTGATGCTCAAAGTATTCCAAACAGAAACACTTCCAAACTAGCTTCTATCTTGTGATATATCCTCTTCAAGTTTTGAGTACTTCCTTACTCTTTTCATAGCAACAAGTTATTCCAGGCTTACCTTACCTTGCAGTTTTCACAACCCAGTCCTGAAATCTGCCATTGATCCAGTAATTCTTCTCTGTCCCTACACCCCTTTTTTTGGTGAAAGGCATTTCGTGAGCAAAATATGAGCACTAAATGTGTTTATTGCTATTGATGTATCATTACTTATATACCATTTTAGTGATCAGAGTGGGCAAAGTCATTATTCATGTTGATATTTCCAAGTCCAAGGCCATTTACTGTGTTCTTTCTCTCCTTACTACTTTTCATTTTTATATCTCTCTTCTTTCATATTGAGAACCTTTTTTTCTAAACAATATTATATATTTATTTGTTCACTCTAGTTTCTTTACAAAGTGGTTTTAGAATTAAAACACAACTGCCCACTCACTAAGTATGGTTCAAATATTTCTGTAGTTCATTTTGCCCTTAGACTAGTTTCCTTAAACTTGTATAGTAAGAGAAATGTGGCCAAAAGTATTTGTGCACATTACAGATGGTACCTGACTTATGATGGTTAAACTTATAAGTTTTCAACATAATGATGCTGCAAAAACAATATATATTCAATAGGAGCTTCATGTTGAATTTTCAGTTTTGAACTCTTCCAAGGTTAGTAACATACAGTGAGATATTTTTCATGATGGGGTTCAGCAGCAGTGACCCACAACTCCCAGTCAGGCATGTGACCATAAGGGTAAACAACCAATACAATTAGAACCATTCTGTGTCCATACAATCCTCTGTTTTTCACTTTCATTATAGCACTCAATAAATTACATTAATTATTCAACACTTTATTATAAAATAGGTTTTGTGTTAGATTACTTTTCCCAACTGTAGGCTAATGTAAATGTTCTGAGCACATTTAAGGTAGGTTGTGCTAAACGGTGATATGCAGTAGGCTAGGTATACTAAATGAATCTTCAATTTACAATGGGTTTATCAGGATGTAACCCCATTGAAAATTGAAAAAAATCTGTACTGTGTACAAAGTTACTTCTATGTATGATGTCAATTTATATGTAGTTAAGTTTATTTGGCTTTGTTTCTATTACATTTTAAATGTTTATCCTTTTACCCAAATTCTTTGTTGATTTAATGTTTTTAACATATAAAATTTCAACATGGTTAAAAATTCGCTATATAATGAATGAATCAAAGATATTTCATTCTTTTTCCCGTCCCTTCCATTTCATTCTCACAAACTGCCTACATCATAACCAATTACACTAATTTCTGATTTATCCTTCCTGTATTTCCTTTTTCAAAATTAAGCAAATGTGCACATATAATCTAATTTCTCTTTCTTTGTTACACAAAAAGTAACATGTCATGTAAACTTTTTTGAATTTGTTTTTTTTAAAAAATTAGTGATGTATCCTGGATATCATTCTACATCACTTCATAGAGCTCTTGCTCATTCTTTGTTTTCCTTTTTCAAGTTTTTATTTAAATTCCAGTTAGTTAACATATAGGGTAATGTTAGCTTCAGGGGTAGAATTTAGTGATTCATCACTTACATAAAAAACCCAGTGCTCATCACAGTAAGTGCCCTCCTTAATACCCATCACCCATTTAACCCATTGCCCCCACCTTCGTGTAACCCTCAGTTTGTTCTTTAGAGTTAAGAGTCTGTTTTCTGGTTTGCCCCTCTTTTCTCTCTTTCCCCCTATATTTATCTGTTTTGTTTCTTAAATTTCACATATGAGTTAAATCATACGATATTTGTCTTTCTTTGACTGACTTCTTTTGCTTAGCATAATACTTTCTAGCTCCATCCATGTCCTTGCTTTCTTTTTTATAAATAGATTAAAAAAGATGTGATATATACACACACATACAATGGACTATTACTCATTCTTTTTTAAAACATCTACCTACATAGTACCTGGTTGCATGAATATCAGTTTATTTAATTAATTAGCTATGTGTAGGCATTGAGATTATTTCCAATATTGGTAACACAAATAATGCCACAATAAATAATCTTCTGTTGTGACTTTTCATACCATAGGTAGAGATATATTTCCATGGATAAATGGTTAGAAGTGGGATTGCTGGGTCAAAGGAGTAAGGCATATGTAGTTTTCTTAAGTACAGTTTTCTCCATTATGACATTTTGCTTTTACAAAAGGCTTACATTAGTATGGTAACTTTTTTTTCATATAGGTGAAAATCCTCTGCATATTTATTTTTGCTAGCAAAAAACTAATGAAAATCTTTCTTAACAGTGGAATGGCCTAATATCAACTTTTGGAAAGCAGGGGATACCTATTTCTCTAGATTTCTCTAAGGGATTGCTATAGACTGAATGTTTGTGTCCCCTCCACCATATTTATATTCCCCTCCACCAGGTTTATATTTTGAATCCCTAACCCCAATGTGACAGTATTTGGAATGAAGCCTTTGAGAATAACTAGGTTAAATTTTTTTAATGTTTATTTTTGAGAGAGAGAGAGAGAGAGAGAGAGACAGACAGAGCATGAGTGGGGGAGGAGCAGAGAGAGAGGGAGACACAGAGTCCGAAGCAGGCTTCAGGCTCTGAGCTGTCAGCAAAAAGCCCAATTTGGGGCTCAAACCCACGAACCATGAGATCATGACCTGAGCCAAAGTCAGACACTTAATCTACTGAGCCACCCAGGCAACCTGAGAATAACTAGATTTGGATGAAGTAATGACCTTGGGCTCCTCATAATCAAATTAGTGTCCTTATAAGGAGAGAAGGAAACCAGAGCTTGGTTTTCTCCTTCATGTGAGGACACAGCAAGAAAATAGCCATCTGCAAAGCAGGGAGAGATCCCTCACCAGAACCTGGCCATTCTGGGCTCTGTTCTCAGACTTCCAGCCTGCAGAACTGTGAGAAAATAAATTTCTGTTGTTTAAGCAACCCAGCTTATGACACGTAATTTTTCACTCTTTTTTTAATTGAAGTATAATTAACACACAGTGTTATATTAGTTTCAGATGTACTATATGATACAGCAATTCTATACATTACTCAGTGATCAATACAAGTGTACCCTAAATCCCCTTTATCTATTTCACCCATCCCCTAACTCACCTTCTTTCTGCAACCATCAGTTCTCTGATTTTAAGAGTCCATTTTTTAGTTTCTTCCTTCTTCTTTTGTATTTGTTTTGTGTCTTAAAATCGGCATATGGGTAAAATTATATAGTGTTTGTCTTTCTCTGACTGATTTATTGCACTTGGCATTATATTCTCTAAGTCCATCTATGTTGCAAATGACAAGATCTCATTCTTTTTAATGGTTGAGTAATATTCCATTATATATCTATATCTGTATATCACAACTTCCTTTTTAAAAATTTTTTAAGTTTACTTAATTTTGAGAGAGAGACAGAGAGAGTGAGTGGAGGAGGGGCAGAGAAAGAGGGAGAGAGAGAATCTTAAGCAGGCTCTGCACTGGCAGCATGGATCCTGATATGGGGCTCTAACTCACAAACTGTGAGACAATGATCTGAACCAAAACCAATAGTCTGATGCTTAACGGAGTGAGCCACACAGATGCCCCACATCTTCCTTTTTACAAATATTTTTATTTTTAAGTAATCTCTACATCCAGCATGGGGTTTGAACTTAAAACCCTGAAATCAAGAATGGTATGCTTTACTGATTGAACCAGTCAGGTGTCCCTGTTTATCACATCTTCTTTATCCATTCATCTATGGATAGCCATTTGGGTTGATTCCATATATTGGCTATTATAAATAATGCTTCAATAAATATAGGGATGCATATATCTTTTCAAATTAGTGTTTTGTTTTCTTTGGGTAAAATTAAAAAAAAAACATAAGGGAGGAGGATTTAAGGTGGTGGAGGAATAGGGAGACTCTAGGCTTGCCTTGTCTCTCAAACACAGCTAGATAAACATCAAATCACTCTGAACACCCAAGAAATCGATTTGAGAACTTAGCAAAAATGCACAACTACAGGTGAACAAACTGCCACATCATGGAAGGTAGGAGCTGCTGAGAGTTGATTTGGGATAAGAAAACCTGTGGGTGCTGCAATGGGGAGGGAACCCTGATCGCAGAGAGAAGAGCAAGAGAGAAAGAAAGAGAGAGTGAAAGTGCACATGGGAAATTGTACAAGAAAAACTCTTTCCCCAAACCATTGACTAGGTAAAGGAGAGGGAATGAATACTGCAAGCTTTTATAAACTGCAGAGCACAGACTCTGACATTTCAGAGGTCTGTCCCATCACTAGGGTCACACTTAGCAGGCTTAATGATGGTCCAGGGAGGAAAGAGGGTGAAGACCTGGGAGCTGTCAGTGTGGTCTGAAGATCCCCTGGCTTGTATGGGGAGAAGCAGTTCTTCTAAGAGTGAATTGGGGAGAGGTGGCGTGGCTTCTCTGGGGGCAAAAGACCCAGTGGGTACCATTGAGTTGCCCCATTCATTAACATAGAAATGAGGATGCTTGCTGAGGGCAGTGAACCTTGGTACTGGCTTTCTGCTGCACTTTACCATAAACTATGAACTGCTGCATGATTACACAACTAATTTCTGGGACAACATGGCTCCAGCCACAGCACAGTGAGATCCTCTACCAGAGGATCAGTGTGGAGCGTGCCATGTGGATCTCTAAAATTTGGAGTTTTGAAACCCAGCCCATGCCTGAGATAAAACACAAGAGTGCTGTGCCACCTGGCAAGCAGACAGCTCAGATGTAAGCAGGATGAAGGCAAGGATATGGCGGAAGCTGGGCACACAGGAGAGGTGATTGCTTGCTTTTCTGTGAGGGCTTCCTGAAGAGTGGTGGGCATGAACTCCAACATCCTGGAAAGAGAGAGTGGGGTGATGCCATTTTTGCCCTCCCCATCAGCACTGACACACTTTAGTGAGCAAAACAGTGCCAACCAGTGGAGGCCAGAGCCACTTATACCAAGTCATGCTGCCCTGTGACCTGTAGGTGCATCTCCATTAGGCAAGTCAGTCCTGAGAATCAGTGCAACAGGCCCCACCCCAAGAAGACCAGTACAAACCCCTTATGCACACAAAGTCTACTAATCATAGAGTACTTCAAAGCTTCAGCGCTAGGGGAAATAGGATCTAGCTTTCTTTTTTTTTTCTTCTTATGATACAGAAAAGGGAATTTTTTTATTATATATACATGGCTTCATTTAAAAAGCAGGCCAAAACATACCTAAGATGTAGTTTCCTTTTTATTTTGATCTTGGCAATATGACAAAATGGAGGAATTCACCCTGAATAAAAGAATAGAAAGAAGTAATGGCCATGGATTTAATCAATACAGATATAAGTAACATGTCTGAACTAGAATTTAAACCAACAACTATAAGGATACTAGCTGGTCTTGAAAAAGAAACATAGAAAACACTAAAGAATCCCTTATTGTAGAGATAAGAGAACTATAAAATAGGCTAAAATTAAAAAACTATAACCTAGATGTTAAACCAAATGGATGCCATGACAAAGAGAATGTTTGAAGCAGAGAAGCAAATCAGTGATATAGAAGATAAAATTATGGAAAATAATGAAGCTGAAAAGAAGAGTGAAAGGTATTGATTGATCATAAATGTAGACATAGGGAACTCAATGACCCTTTAAAGCATAATAACATTCATATCATAGGAGTACCAGAAGATGAAGAGAGAGAAAAAGGGGCAGAAAGTTTATTTGATCTGGGGAAGGAAACAGATGTCAAATTCCAAGAAGCAAAGAGAATTCCCATTAAATTCAATAAAAGCTGGCCATCAACAAAATATATCATCATCAAAATCACAAAATACACGACAAGGAAAGAATCATGAAAGCAGCTGGGGAGAAAAGTCTTTAACCTAAAAGAAAAGACATCAGGTATGCAGAAAAACTGTACACAGAAAGTTGGCAAGCCAGGAGGTAGTGGCATTATATATTCAATGTGCTGAATGGGAAAAAATATGCAGGTAAGAAAACTTTATCCAGAAATGCTGTCATTCAGAATGAAAGGAGAAATCGTTTCTCAGACAAACAAATACTAAAGGGGTTCATGACCACTAAACCCTCCATACATGAAATACTAAAGGAGACTCTTTGGGGAAAAAAGGACCAAAAGCAACAAAGACTAGAAAAGAATAGAGAGAATCACAAGAAATACCAACTCTATAGGCAACACAAAAGCATTAAATTCATATTTATCAATAATCACTATGAATGTAAAGCGACTAAATACTCCAATCAAAGGACAAAAGGTATCAGAATGGATAAAAAAAGACCCATCAATATGCTGTCTATGATAGACTAATTATAGGCCTAAAGACGCCTGCAGATTGAAAGTGAGGGGGTGGAGAACCATCTAGCATGCAAAGGGATTCCAGAAGAAAGCCGGAGTATCCATGCTTATGCAAACAAACTAGATTTTAAACCAAAGATTATGACAGGACATGAAAAAGGGCATTAAATTAAAATTAAGTGGTCTATCCATCAATAAGATCTAACAATTGTAAATATTTATGCCCCCAACTGGAAGGCAGCACCAAAATATAAATCATTAATAACAAACAGAAAGAAACTCACTGATAATAATACAATAGTCAAAGACTTTAACATCGCATTTATATCAATGGACAGATCAGCTAAGCAAAAAATCAACCAGGAAACGATGGCTTTGAATGACACACTGGGCTAGATGGACTTAACAGATATATTCAGAACATTTCATCCTAAAGCAGCAGAATTAAACATTCTTCTTTAGTGCACATGGAACATTCTCCAGACTAGGTCACATACTGGGTTGCAAATCACCCTCAGCAAGTACGTAAAAATTGAGACCACACCATGCCTATCTTCAGACCACAACACCATGAAACTTGAAGTCAACCCACAAGAAAAATTTTGGAAAGATCACAAATACATGGAGGTTAAAGAACATCCTACTAAAGAATGAATGGTTTAGCCAGGAAATTAAAGAAAAACTAAGAAAGTACATGTAAGTAAATGAAAATGAAAACATAACAGTCCAAAACTTTAGATGCAGCAGAGCCAGTCCTAAGAAGAAAGCATACAAGAATACAGGTCTTCCTCAAGAAGCAAGAAAAGTCTCAAATCTGCAATGTAACCTTAAACCTAAAGGAGCTAGAAAAGGAAAAGCAAATAAAGCCTAAAGACAGCAGAATAAGGGAAATAAGAAAGATTAGAGAATAAGTAAACAATATAGAAACAAAAAAATCAGAACAGATCAACAAAACTAGGAGCTGGTTCTTTGAAAACATTAATAAAATTGACAACCCCCTAGCCAGATGTATCAAAAAGAAAAGAGAAAGCAAGTAAATAAATAAAATCATGAATGAAAGAGGAGACATAACAACCAACACCATAGAAATACAATTATAAGAGAATATTATGAAAAATTATATTCAACAAATGGGGCAATCTGGAAGAAATGGAAAAATTTCTAGAAACACATAAATTACCAAAACTGAAAGAATTAGAAAATTTAAACAGACCCATAACCAGCAAACAGATTGAAGCAGTAATCAAAAATCTCCCAAAAAACAAAAGTCCATGGCCAGATGCCTTCCCAGGGGAATTCTACCAAACTTTTAAAGAAGAGCTAATACCTATACTTCTCAAACTGTTTCAAAAAGTGGAAATGGAAGGAAAACTCCCAAACTCATTCTATGTGTCCAGTATTACTTTGATTCCAAAAGCAAACAAAGATCTCACTAAAAAGAAAAATTACAGGCCAGTATTCCTGATGAACATGAATGCAAATATTCTGAACAAGATACTAGCAAATCGAATACCACAGTACATTAAAAGAATTATTGACCACAATCAAGTGGGATTACTCCTAGGCTGCAGGGTTTGTTCAATATTAGCAAAGCAATCAATCTGATACACCACATTAATAAAGAAAGGATAAGAACCATATGATTCTCTCAACAGATACAGAAAAATCATTTAACAACATACAGCATCCTTTCTTGATAAAAACTCTCAAGAACTCTCCTGCAGGAGAACACAGGCAGCAATCTCTTTGATCTTGGCCAAAGCAACTTCTTACCAGACATGTCACCAGAAGCAAGGGAAGAAAAAGCAAAAATGAAGTATTGGAGCTTCATCAAGATAAAAACCTTCTTCAGAGTGAAGGAAACAATCAGCAAAACTAAAAGGCAACATAAAGTATGGCAGAAGATATTTGAAAATGACCTATTGGATGGATAAAGGGCTAGTATCCAAAATGTATAAAGAACTTACCACACTCAACAGTTCAAAAATAAATAATCCAGTTAAGAAATGGACAGAATAGGGGCGCCTGGGTGGCTCAGCCGGTTAAGCGTCCGACTTCACCTCAAGTCATGATCTCGCTCTTTGTGGGTTTGAGCCTCGTGTCAGGCTCCATGCTGACAGCTCAGAGCCTGGATCCTGCCTCGGATTCTATATCTCCCTCTCTTTCTGCCCCTCCGATGCTCACACTTTGTCTCTCTGTCTCTCAAAAATAAATAAACATTAAAAAAAAGGAATGGACAGAAGACTTGAGTAGACATTTTTCCAAAGAAGACATCAAGATGGCTAACAGACACATGAAAAAAATGTTCAACATTACTCATCATCAGGGAAATACAAATCAAAACCATGATCAGATACTACCTCACAGCTGTCAGACTGGCTAAAATTAACAACACAAGAAACAACAGGTGTTGGTGATGATGCAGAGAAAGAGGAACCCTCTTACACTTTTGGTGGGAACGCAAACTAGTGCAGCCATTCTGGAAAACAGTATGAGGTTCCTCAAAAAATTAAAAATAGAACTACCCTATGAACCAGGAATTGCACTACTAGGTATTTACCCAAAGGATACAAAAATACAGAGTTCAAGGGATACACGTACCCTGCTGTTGATAGCAGCATCTCAATAATAGCTGAAGTATGGAAAGAGACCAAATGTCCATTGGCTGATTAATGGATAAAGAAGATGTGGTATATATTTACGATGAAATATTACTCAGCCATCAAAAGGAATGAAATCTTGCCATTTGCAACTATATGGTGGGAGCTAGAGTGTATTATGCTAAGTGAAAGATGTCAGTAGGAGAAAGACAAATACCATATGATTTCATTCATATGTGGAATTTAAGAAAGAAAACAGATGAACATATGGGAAGGGGGAAAAAAGAGAGAGAGGGAAACAGACCTTAAGAGACTCTTTATAATAGAGAACAAACTGAGGGTTGATGGAGGGAGGTGGGTGGGGGGTGGGCCAAATGGGTGAAAGGGTATTAGGAAGGGTACTTGTTCTGTTGAGCACAGGGTATTATATGTAAGAGATGAATCACTAAATTCCACTCCAGAAAACAATATTACACTATATGTTAACTTTACTTATAATTTAAATAAAGATTTGAGAAAAAACACAAAAAAACAAACACTCAAAATAACAAATGTTGGCAATGATGTGGAGGAACCCTCATGCCCAATTGCTGGGAATGCAAAGTGGTGCAGACACTGGAAGACAATATAGATGTTCCTCAAAGAATTAAAAAAAAATATCATATAATCCAGTAATTTCAGTTTATGATATTTTGTTTTGGCAATCAAACAAATTTAAACAAGGAATTCTGAATAATCAAGAAGTTCCTTATCTTATGTTAAAGAATGATGTCACAGACCTTATATATTTCCAGGGATAAATACATGTTTTCATTTCCCTATGCCTAATAAAACATGTAAGAATGATGTTTCTGAGTATTTGTTTCAAAATCTTTAATAGTTTTTTTTTCACTATTTACTTTTCTCCTACTCCCCCTTTAGGTGGAATGTGGTCCTGTTTCAACATATGTTGGATTTGGCCATGAGTCCTTTTGGTCCAGGATAGGTTGAATATAGCCCTTGACTCTGGGTTTGACCATGTGATTTGCTGTGACCAATGGATTATAGCAGTCATGATGCAAGCAAAATTTGGAATGTGCATACACAGTGGGACTTGCATCTTGTTTTTCTGTCATTGCCATGAGAAGAGCATCCCCTAGGTAGTTGCTGTCCCTTCATTTCAGGCCTCCGCTTGAAAACATATTAAGCAGACCAGAGATGGATAGACTGTGAGGAGCCAACCCATCTGGAATCATAGCTTAAAATGGATCCCCAGATGTATGAGAAATAAATACTTGTTTTTGTATGTCATTGAGATTTCGTGGTTGTATATATAATAGCTACCTAATAATATACCCTTCCATTTTTTTAATGTTTGTTTTTGAGAGACAGAGCATGAGTCAGGGAGGAGTAGAGAGAGAGGGAGACACAGAATCCAAAGCAGGCTCCAGGCTCTGAGCTTTCAGCACAAAGCCCAATGTGGGGCTTGAACTCATGAACTGAGATCATGACCTAAGCCACAGTCAGAGGCCTAACCGACTGAGCCACCAGGGGCCCCATACCCTTTCATTTTGAAGCAATTTAAATTATTTTTGTTATATTTATCTTTGTCCCCTAACTACCTAGTCTAATAGCCTATATATATTAAAACAAATTCTTAGTTTAGAAGCTTCATTGAAAGAATTTGTCATTTATTTGTATTGTGATGAGGAAAGGGATCTCTGTGGAAACTCATAGTTGAATGAAATTAAATGCTACCTTTAAATTTCAGAACAAGACTACAGGTTGTTTCCAAGTACTAAATTTTACAGTTTATTTCCAATTTACTAAAAGAAGTGCTAAAGCTTAAGAATCTAAAAGAGAATTCAGAGAGATCAAGGAGATGTAGCATTTCTAACAAAATATAGTGTCCATTTATAATCTATCAGGTATCTTTTGATCTTCTTGGTTGAGACATAGAGAAAAACTTTTATTATTTGTAGTTTGTATTCTCAGTTATATGGAGAAATATAGTTTAGTAAAAAAGATTTGCTTTAAATACTATTTACCAATTATAAACTTAATATCAAGCATTCTTTGAAGTTAAACACAAAGATATATACCAGAGAGAACAATCAGTCAATAATTAATCATTTATACAATTTTGTTGTTTTGTTTTGTTTTGTTTTAGCAGAGAATTGTTGTAGGCAATAGATTCAAGAGGGTGGGAAAATAACATGTTTATTTTGCTTTGTGCTGCATATCAAGTACTCATCATGTAATAGTCTAAAATAAAACTTGCTGAATTAATGAATATTGATGGGGATCAACAATATTTTGCAGCACATGCTATAAACTCTGTGAAATATCAGCTTCAGGTATGTAACAGGTATGATAGTCAGAATAATGACATCCCAAAGATGCCCATGTCCTAATCCCCAGACCCCATGAATATTTTAGGCTACAGTGGAATTAAGGATGCTCATCAGATTAATTTGCAATGGAAAGATTAGCTTCAATTATAACATTTGCCCAATGCAGCAGAAGGGTACTTGAAAGTGGAAGAAGGAGGCAGCCAAGTCAGAGAAGATGTGACTCTGAAGGAGGTTGGAGTAATTGCATGTGACAAAAACTCTATTCACCTTTGTGGGTTTTGAAAATAGTGGAAGGGGGACCACGGACCAAGGAATGTAGGCAGCCTCTAGAAGCTAGAAAAGGTAAGGAAACATACCTATCAAAAGCCTTTAAAAAGGAATTCAGCCCTGCTCACAGTCCTGATGATGACTTGATTGTAGCTCAGTAAGACATCTGTCAGAGTTCTGACCTCCAGAAAGGTAAAGTAATAGATTTGTGCTGTCAAATCTGCCAAGTTTATGGTAATTTGAGTAATTTGGGCTGGGGTCAATAAGTGATGAAGATTAAGGTACTTGTGATGAGCACTGGATGTTGTATGGAAGTGTTGAATCACTATATTTTACACCTGAAACTAATACTACACTGTATGTTAACTAACTGGAATTTAAATAAAAACTTTAAAAAACCTATGATTGCACTATACCTCTCTTAACCTAACCCAAAGTGGAAAGAATTGGTGATTGTATTGGATTCAAGAATGGTGAGGTGTCTCTGGTGGAACTGTAGATTGCCTTCCTCAATAAAAGTCCCAGATTAACTTTTATACAGATCCATAGGGAATTATGTATGTGTCTGTTACTTTCAGGAAGTTATTTGTAGAAGTGAGAAGTTGGAAGCATTTTGGATGTCCATTACACAGGAATAAATAATAAATGTGCATGCCATATTGTACTACGGTTAGAAGCAACTGATTTGAAGTCCATGTGGGAACATAGGCAAATCTTAAAAACATAGTGCTTCGTGAAAAATCTGAGAATTAACTATATAACACACTAGTCTTTATGAAAATTAAAAATACAAACATACAAAACAATAATCCATGTTTTGAAAAACCACATGTAGACATAAGATTAAATGTTTGCCGATGCAGAGAATTTGAAGAAGAACAAAGGATAGAATGTAATAAATAAATTTTAAAAAATTAAGAGAAAATTGGGGCACTTGGGTGGCTTAGTCAGTTAAGTGTCCAACTCTTGATTTAAGCTCAGGTCATGATCTCATGGTTCGTGGGTTCAAGTGCTGCGTTGGGCCCTATGCTAACAGTGTGGAGCCTGCGTGAGATTCTCTCTTTTCTTCTGTCTCTCTCTTCCACTCCCTCTCTCTCTTTCTCCAAAAAAAAAAAAAAAAACTTAAAAAATAAAAAGGGAAAATAACAAACCCCTATATCAACTGTGTGATATACATTGAAACTTAATGATTGATCAAGAATCACCAAGTAAGAGATAACTCTTTTGATGTTTCAATAACAAAATGTGGTATAAATGCAATCCTTAAATTACTCTGAATAGGTGATTATCTTATAGATTTTATAAAACAGAATGGAGCCTTAAATATGAGGAATTAATAAAAAAAAGAGGAATTGAGTTATTCTGTTTGGTAGAATTGTAAACGAAGCCATGATCTGTCAAAATGTTTATAATCTATGTTTTAAAAAGACACAAACAATACTACAAATGTAACATAAGTTTCCAAAATTCATGGTGGAAAATGCGTTGCCCAAAGCCAATTGAGATACACTTTCTGGGTGTGGGATTTGATCTCCCATTGGAAGATAAAGCATGGGTTTATAATTGACATGAAAGTGCAGTTCTCCAAATAGAAGTCTGAACAAAATGGAGTGGTATCTCCATGTTGAGCACACTGTAGTGAAAATATTCTTTTTAACTTTCATGTGCCATTTGTATGAATAGTAGTATTATTGCCTAAGTAAAGGGGGGACTACCTCCCAGAATATACAATATCCACTAATAGATAAGAAAATTTTCCTTTATTGGATAAACACTGATTGAAAGAGATTAGGATGGGGGAATGTTAGTAATAATTTCTTGGACCCATAGAAAATAACTGAGTACCAAGAAGCTTGTCTCTTCCTGTCTAGGTATTCCACCTGTGATGCCATTATATTCATATTCATTTAGCTTTTAATTTAGAAGAATTAATGTTTTGGTTATTTTATTCCAGGAAACTAGCGGAGTTAATAGTTGTCACCTCATTTGAAACTTTTCTTTCTACTGATTTATGGAAATAATCAAAATATACAATGGTATTTGTTTGAGACCTGCAAACCAATTAGAAATATCCACTAGGGATTTTACAGATTTAATAGCATGTCTTGATGATGGAAACAACTACATCATTAAATAATTGTTCTAGTATACTGTCCTTATTAAGAGTCAATTTGGACTTTGGCAAGTCCAAAATACACCTGAATGTGTGATCATCGCATGTTAGAAAAACAAAAAGAATAATTACCCTATTCTGTGACTATAGGTTGATAAGAGTCAGCACTGCAAATAATTGGATAGAGAGGAAAATTCTCTGCTTAACCTAATGTACTATTTTTTATCTTATGGTTTGACATGGTACTTAAAAAAATGCTACTATACCAGTATAAGCCTAATCTCATATAGAATTCTTGTTTTGTGTTTGCTGATTTCAAACTAAAACAAAGGACTTAGTTTAGGCTATAGGGGAAGTAATATTCTTCCCCTCAAGATACGATAATCATGGAAGCCTGAAAAACTAGTAGCAGAAGAGGAGATTCTAAGATCACTAGGATATCTTTGTGTTGTTCTTAGGATTTAAGAAACTAATATAAATGCACTCTTAAATCATCTCCTCGAGTATGGATGAGGAGGGCAGATAAAAGCTAGATTCTAAGCATCAACTTGAAATATTTAAAAGTTCTTACAGAGTTATCCTTCACAGAATTAGTCTCTTTGCTGCAATATTTAGAATTATTCCAGCAGAAATTCAAGTGACTAAAATATTATGACAAAATTATTATTTGATCTCATTGAAAGTCTCTGTCTCCCTCTCTCTCTCTCTGTGTGTCTCTCTCTGCCATGTGTGTGAGAACGTGCATGGGAGCCTATGTCTCCGTGTCTGCCTGCACATCTCCTTCTGTGTGTGTGTGTGTGTGTGTGTGTGTGTGTGTCCTGCTCCGTTTCTCCATCTCTCTCTCTCTGTGTCTCTGTTTCACTAAAGCTGAGTTATGTGTTACACTGCAGTTTGAATTATCAATCATAACATTTAAGATGGCAGGCACTTAAGCCATCTTTAGTCATTTACATTATTACACAGCCACCCACTGCTGAGTCCACTTCAGACAAATAGGGAAACAATAGAGAGATTATGTCTATTTCAAATGGCTATTTTTATATATGTGGGGGTAAAATATTTCCTCTACTATTCAGATATTTGACTATTCTAGTTACTTTCTTTAAGCCAAAACGTACATTTTATTTTGGTTAAAATAATTTGAGATTGATTGTTTTAGATTACTTTTTAACACTGTGTTTGAATTCAAATACTTTATGAATATGACAATTTGTCAAAATATATTTCTGTATTCTATTATATTATTATCTTTTAATGTTTGTTTATTTTTGAGAGAGAGAGAGAGAGAGAGAGAGAGAGAGAGAATGCCAGTGGGGAAGGGGCAGAGAGAGAGGGAGACAGAAGATCTGAAGCAGACTCTGTGCTGACAGCGCACAGCCCGGTGTGGGGCTCAAATTCACGAACCATGAGATCATGACCTGAGCTGAAATCAAGAGTTGGTTGCTTGACTGACTGCCACCCAGGCACCCCTATATTTCTGTATTTTAAATATATTACCACACCTAAGGATTTTTCGAGCCAATAATGGCTTGTGATAATGATTAGTAACAGTTCAGAATGCTGGAATAACTATTTACTAATCTCTAGAGCTGCTGGTGGAGAGAAAAGGGCAGAAATGTCACACTAATCTAGTTTTTAAAACCTCTAACTCACTATCATGGGGGAAAATAATTTATACTAGGCTTGCATTGCAAATATGGTGGTGTTTGCATTTTAAAAACCTCAAAATTTATTGCTTTGATTTGAAGAAAAATTCTTACAGATATCCATACTTTACAACCAAAAACTATGGTTATGAGTTCTATTTTCAGTTTTAATTGAGGTCACAGGAAAAATGAAACAGCAGAATGTGAACATTTTCTTCAGAAAAAATGGAGTTAAATGGCACCACCAAACTATGCTCATTAGGCAGCAAATGATGCACTTACCTCAATAAATAAATAAATAAATAAATAAGGAAAATTCATCAAGAAAGTTCAGCACATACTTTGAGTCTCAGTGGGTTGAGTGGCATCAAAGTGGCCTTAAGCCCCAGATGATGAAAGAAGAGTCCTGTTTGTCTATAATTAAGATGGACAAGACATTGTCTGATGATAAACCTAGATCTGGAGTATTATTATCTTGAATCTTAAAATGTTCTGAATAATGCAAGATCTAAAGGCTCGGTGTAATGGTTATCTGGAAATAACTGTGTCTGACAAGAATATCTAGTCTTTTCCATATAATGTTGATGATAATGATAGTACTTTATAGTATTTTACAATATGCAAATATTTTATCTCTTGCCAATATACTTCAACCAACCTTAGGGTGTATATGTTATTTCTACCTCTAATTTTTCAGTGGAAAAAACTAAAGCTGAGCATTAACTAATGGTCATGTAGATAACAAATAATAAATGTAGATTTTAAATGTTGATTTGATTCTAGGTACTTTGTCTTTTTATTTCACTAGAGTTATCTATCTAGAGTTAACTAGGTGTTATTTAAAACAATCATTATTTTTAAAAATTCATTTCAGGAATAGAATTTAGTGATTCATCACTTACGTATAACACCCAGTGCTCATTACAACAAGTGCCCTCCTTAATTCCCATCACCCATTTAGCCCATGTCCCAACCAACTCCCCTCCAGCAACCTTCGATTTGTTTTCTATTGTTAAGAGTCCCTTATGGTTTGCCTCTCCCTGTGTTCATCTGCTTTGTTTCTTAAATTCCACATATGAAGGGTGTCTGGGTGGCTCAGTTGGTTAAGCAACTTCAGCTCAGGTCATGATCTCGTGGTTCATGAATTTGAGCCCTACCTCAGGCTCTGTGCTGACAGCTCGGAGCCTAGAGCCTGCTTCAGATTCTGTGTCTCCCTCTCTCTCTGCCCTTCCTCTGCTGGTGCTCTCTCTCTTTCACTCTCTGAAAATAAGTAAACCTTAAAAATTTAAAAAACATTCCACATATGAGTAAAATAATATATTTGTCTCTCTGACTTATTTCACTTAGCATAACACACTCTAATTCCATCCATGTCATTGCAAATGGCAAGATTTCCTTATTTTTATGGCTGAGTAATATTCCATTGTATATATTGTTACCATATATTTATCCATTCGTCAGTTGATGAGCATTTGGACTCTTTCTATAGTTTGGCTTTTGTTGTTGATAGTACTGCTATAAACATCGGTGTGCATGTGCCCCTTCGAATCAATATGTTTATATCCTTTGGGTAAATACCTAGTAGTGCAATTGCTAACTCATAGAGTAGTTCTATTTTTAACTTTTTGGGGAAACTCATACTGTTTTCCAGAGTGTTTGCACCAGTTTGTATTCTCATTAACAGTGTAAGAATTTTCCTCTTTCTTCGCATCCATACCAACATCTGTTGATTCCTGACTTGTTAATTTTAGCCATTCTGACAGGTGTGATTAGGTATCTCATCATGGTTTTGATTTCCATTTCCCTGATGATGAGTAATGTTGAGCATTTTTCATGTGTGTGTTAGCCATTTGTATGTCTTCTTTGGAAAAATGTCTACTCATTTCTTATGCCCATTTCTTAAGTGGATTATTTATTTTTGGGGAGTGAGTTTAATAAGTTCTTTATAGATTTTGGACACTAGCCCTTTTATCCATACAATATGTCACTTGTAAATATCTTCTGCCATTAAATAGGTTGCTTTTAGTTTTGCTGATTATTTCTTTTGCTGTGCAGGAGGTTTTTTTCATGATGAAGTCCCAATAGTTCATTTTTGCTTTTGCTTCCCTTACCTTTGATAATGCATGCAGTTAAGAAGTTGATCTAGCTGGGGTCAAAGAAGTTGTTGACTGTATTCTCCTCTAGGATTTTGACAATTTCATATCTCACATTTAGGTCTTCATCCTTTTTGAATTTATTTTTGTTATTGTGTAATAAAGTCTTCCAGATTCATTCTTCTGTCCAATTTTCCTGACACCATTTGTTGAAGTGACTGTCTTTGTTCCCTTGGATATTCTTTCCTACTTTGTTAAGGATGAGTTGACCATATAGTTGTGGGTCTATTTCTGGGGTCTCTATTCTGTTCCATTGATCTATGCGTCTGTTTTTGTGCCATCATCATACTTTCCTGATGATTACAGCTTTGAGATACAGTTTGAAGTTGGGAATTGTGATGCCTCTAGCTTTGGTTTTCTTTTCAACATTACTTTGACTATTCTGGGTCTTTTCTGGTTCCATACAAATTTTAGGATTGTTTGTTCTGGCTCTGTGAAAAATGGTGGTGCTATTTTGATAGGGATTGCACTGAATGTGTAGTTTGCTTTGGGTCTATCAACATTTTAAAAATATATGCTTTTCCAATTCATGAGCGTGGAATGTTTTTCCATTTCTTTGTGTCCTCTTCAATTTCTTTCATAAGTGATCTATAATTTTCAGAGTATAGATCTTTTCCTTTTTGGTTAGATTTATTTCTTGGTATCTTATAGTTTTTGGTGGAATTGTAAATGGGACCAATTCTTTGATTTATTTTTCTGCTGCTTTAGTATTGGTGTATAGAAATGCAACTGATTTCTGTACATTGATTTTATATTCTGTGACTTTGTTAAATTCATGTATCAGTTTTTGTAATTTTTTGGTGGAGACTTTCTGGTTTTCTACATGGAGTATCATGTCAGCTGCAAATAGTGAAGGTTTGACTTCTTGACAATTTGGATGCCTTTTATCTATCTATCTATCTATCATCTATCTATCTTATTTATTTATTTATTTATTTATTTATTTTTTATTTTTTATTTTCTGATTTATGAGGCTAGGACTTCCAGTACTATGTTGAACAACAGTGGTTAGAGTTGACATCCTTGTCATTTTCCTGACCTTGGGGGAAAAGCTCTCCAACTTTCCCCATTGTGGATGATATTAGCTGTGAGTCTTTCATATACGGCCTTTATGATATTGAGGTATGTTCCTTCTATCCCTACTTTCTTGAAGGTTTATATCAAGGCAGAATACTATATGTTGTCAAAATGGGTTTTTTTTTTTGCATCTATTAAAAGGATCTTATGATTAACCTTCCTTTCATTATGTCATGTATCACACTGATTGATTTGCAAATATTGAGCCACCTCTGAAGCCTAGAAATAATCCCACTTAATTGTGGTGAATAATTCTATTAAGGTACTGTGGGAGCCGATTTGCTAGAATCTTGTTGAGAGTCTTTGCATCCATATTCATCAGGAATATTGGTCTGTAATTACCCTTTTTGGTGGGATCTTTGACTGGTTTTGGAATCAGGGTAATGCTGGCTACATGGAATGAGTTTCGAAGTTGTTTCTACTTCTAGTTTTTGGAACAGTTTGAGAAGTATAAGTATTAACTCTTCTTTAAATGTTTGGTAGAATTCCCCTGGGAAGCCATCTGGCTCTGGACTTTTGTCCAGACTTTTGTTGATTATGGATCAGTTCACATTTTCTATTTCTTCAGGTTTCAGTTTTGGTAGGTTGAATGTTTCTAGTAATTTATCCATTTCTTTCAGGTTACCCAATTTGTTTCATATAACTTTTCATAGTATTCTATTATAATTTTTTTGTATTTCTGTGGAGTTGGTTGAGATCTCTCCTCTTTCATTCATGGTTTTATCTATTTGCATCCTCTCTTTCCTTTTTGATAAGTCTGGCTAGGGGGTTATCAATTTTATTCATTCTTTCAAAGAATGAGCTCCTAGTATCATTGATCTGTTGTTCTGTTTTTTTAAAATTATATATCATTTATTTCTTCTCTAATATTTATTATTTCCCTTTTTCAGCTGGCTTTAGGCTTTATTTGCTATTAATTTTCCAGATCCTTTCGGCATGAACTTAGGTTGTGTATTTGAGACTTTTCTTGCTTCTTGAGGAGGACCTGTATTCCTACATACTTATTTATTAGGACTGGTGTTGCTGCATCCCAAAAGTTTTAGACTGTCTTGTTTTCATTTTCATTTGCTTCCATGTAATTTTTTTCTTTCCTCTTTAATTTCCTGGTTAAGCCATCATTCTTTCATGGGATGTTCTTTATTTTCCATGTATTTCAGAGTATAGATCTTTTCCTTTTTGGTTAGATTTTGGTGTTTCCAATTTTTTTCCATTAGTTGACTTCAAGTTTCATAGTGTTGTGGTCCAAAAATATGCATTGTATGATCTCAATCTTTTTGTACTTGTTGAGGCCTGATTTGTGACCCAGTATGTGATCTATTTTGGAGAATGTTCAATGTGCACTTGAGAAGAATGTATATTCTGCTGCTTTAGGATGAGATGTTCTGAAGGTATCTTTTAAATCCATCTTGTCCAGTGTATCTTTCAAAGCCTTGCTTCCTTATTGATTTTCTGCCTAGATGATCTGTCCTTTGATGTAAGTGGGATGGTAAAGTCCTCTACTATTATTGTATTATTACTAATGAGTTTCTTTTTCTATTTTTAATGATGTATATATTTAAGTGCTCTCTCCAGTTGGGGGCATAAATATTTATAGTTGTTAGATCTTCTTTTTTAAATTTTTTTATCATTTATTTATTTTTGAGAGAGAGAGAAGAGAGAAGGGGAGGCAGGAAGAGAGGGAGACACAGAATCCAAAGCAGCTTCAGGCTCTGAGCTGTCAGCAGAGCTGGGACTGGAACTCACGAACTGTGAGATCATGACCTGAGCCGAAGTCTGATGCTCAACTGACTGAGCCACCCAGGTGCCCCATATATATATATATATATATACATATATATATATATATATATATATATATACACACATATATATATATACATGTATATATATACACATGTATATATATAATGCTTATTTATTAGAGAGAAAGAGAAAGATGCTCAACTGACTGAGCCACCCAGGTGCCCTATATATATATATAATGTTTATTTCTTAGAGAGAAAGAGACAGAGAGTGGCAGGGGAGGGGCAGAGAGAGGGGGAGTCACAGAATCTGAAGCAGGCTCCAGGCTCTGAGCTGTCAGAACAGAACCGGATGTGGGGCTCAAACTCAGAGACTGCAAGATCATGACCTGAGCCAAAATTGAATGGTCAACCAACTGAGCCACCCAGGCACCCCAAGATATTTTTGATGTATAGACCCCTTAATTGGAATTTAATGCCCTTTTCATGTCTTGTTACAGTCTTTGGTTTAAACGCTAGTTTGTCTGGCATAAGCATGGATACTCCAGCTTTCTTCTGGAATCCCTGAACCTGACAGATGTTTCTCTATCTCATCACTTTCAATCTGCAGGTGTCTTTAGGTCTAAAAAGAGTCTCCTGTAGGCAAGAGATGGGTCTTGCCTTTTTTTTTAATATCCATTCTGATTCCCTATGTATTTTGATTGGAGCATTTAGTCCAATTACATTCAGAGTGATTAGGGAGGGATCTGAATTTGATGCCATTGTATTACATGTAAAGCCACTGTTCCTGCAGATTGTCTGTATTCCTTTCTAGTATTTGTTGCATTTGGTCTCTCTTTCCTGCTGTAAAAGCCCCCTTTAATATTTCTTGCAGGGCTTGTTTGATGGTTTCAAACTCCTTTTAGTTTTCACTAAAAATTCTTTTTCTCTCCTTTTATTCTGTATGACATCTTTGTTGGATATAAGATTCTTGGCTGCATATTCTTCCCATTTAGCACATTGAATATATCATGCCTCTCCCTTCTGGCCTACCAAGTTTCTTTGGACAGGTCTGTTGCTAAACCTATATGTGTACCCTTGCAGGTTAAGGACTTTTGTCCCTAGTGCTTTTGGAATTCTCTCTATCCTTGTATTTTCCCAGTTTCACCATCTCATGTCTTGGTGTTGACCTGTTTTTGTTGATTTTGAGGTGAGTTCTCTGTGCCTTTTGGACTTGAATGCCTGTTTCCTTCCCCATATTAGGGATGTTCAGCTATAATTTATTCAAATAAGCCTTCTGCACCTTTTTCCTGCTTTTCTTCTTCTGGGACTCCTATAATATGGATATTGTTTCGCTTAATGGAATAACTGAGTTACCCAAGTGTATATTCATGATCTAATAGTTTTCTTTCACTCTTCAATTTCATTATTTTCCATAATTTCATCTTCTATATCACCTATTCATTCCTCTGCTCCTCCATCCTCATTGTGATTACATCCAGTCAGTTTTGCATCTCAGTTACAAAATTTTTTGTTTTAGCCTAATTCATTTTTGGGTCTTTTATCTCTGCAGCAAGGGTTTCTCTGTTGTTTTTTATGCTTTACTCAAGTTCGGGTAGTATTTTTATGACTGTAGTTATAAATTCTTGTACTGATATATTGCTTATATGTCTTTTGAGTACATCCCTGGCTGTGATTTCTTTTTGATCATTCTTCTGGGGAGAATTCCTCCATTTATCATTTTGTCTAGGTTTCTGTCTTTTGCATCTTATGAAGCCTTATCATGTTTCTTGCTCCTGAGAATAATAGCTAAATTAAGAAGAAGTCAGGAGTGCCTAGGTGGCTCAGCTGGTTGGTTTTACTTACTTACTTTTGGTTTTGGCTCAAGTCTTCATCTCATGGTTCATGAGTTCCCCACATTGGGAAGTCTCTTGGAAGTCTCTCTCTGCCCCTCCCTCCTTTCTCAAATAAATACATAAAACTTATAAAGGAAAAAACAATAAGAGGTGATACACTGTGCAGGGCCTGGCACTTCAGGAAGTGTTTTTGGTGTATGCTGTGTGAATCTGCTGTTGGGTTTTGGCTGTTCTTTCCACAGGTCAGTGTTCTGCAGAGTTTCTCCTTGTTTGTAGTGGGGAGTGTTTGACCTTTTTAACAAGGTATGCTTTGATACATTTGTTAAAATAAGCCTGATTAAAAAAATAGCTTGATCCCAGTAAGAGAAAAAGGAACAAAACAACATAACAGACAAACAAAAAAGTATAAAAGCCTGATTCCAAAGAAAAAGAAAGAAAAAAAGAAGATGGATCTAAAAAAAACAGAAAAGAAAATGAAAAAAAAACAAAGAAAAAAATCCATAAGCTTGATTCTAAGGGGAAAAAAAGGAAAGCCTGGGCCTATTTCTACCAGAACTGAAGTTGATGTTTTGGACCACTCTATGATTAGTGGACTTGGTGCATGCAGGGGGCCTGTGCTGATCCTTTGGGAGAGATCCTCTGTGCTAGCTTACAGTCAAACCTCCCTAGTAAAGATGCCCCTGAAGGGTGCAGGTGGTTTGGTGTAAGCTGTTTGAGCCTTCACTGGGGCGCTATGTTGCTCACTGAACTCTTACTGTGCTGGTGGGTGGGGGAAGGTGGCATCACTCCACTCTCTCCTCCCCGGGATGGGGAGTTTGCACTGCTGCTGTTTGCAAAACCCTCATAGAAAAGCAAACAATCTCCCCTCTTGTGTCCCAGGCTTCCATCAGATTCCTCCCCTCAACCTGCCTGACACCACAGTTCTCCTGTGTTGTATCTCTGGTGCACAGCTGGGATTCAAAGCTCCAAATCTTAAAGGACCCTGCACAATGTGGACCTGTTCCCCATCTCCAGAGAGGCTTGCGGTGCTGTGTCTGGTGCCATGTTGTCCCAGAAAAGCAGTTGCACGGTCTTGAAGGTACTTGGAGTTTAAGTTGAGGCACAGAGAAAAGTTGAGACCAGGTTATCTGCCCTCTGGGCATGCTTCCATCTCTTGTTGTTGAAGGGCTGTTCAATGACCCCACCAGGTCTTTTGTCCTTGGAGAGGCAATATACTTTCTTCCAAATGTACCACAAGAAGGGTGATGTTCTAAGTGCAACCCAGGGGATCCCTACACCACACTGTCAGCTGCAACCTCCTTTTCCACAGGAGCACCACTGCCTGTCTGGCTTGACTCCAGCGAATGTCATGGACTTCTAAAACCTCAGAATTTGAGCTTCACTGTTTGTAAAAACTTGTGATAGTTTCTCTAGATTCTCCAGTCAATGGTTTTGGGGTAGTGCTTTTATTGCAGGAACGCGGTGAGTACCCTCTCTCTCCTTCTTTCTTTCTCTCTTTGTCCTCTCTACATGAAAAGGTCTCGCTCCCCTCTGTGGCCCTGTGGTGTTTCTCTCCCCCAATTCTCATCTCTGCATCTTGTACCTGTTGCATTCTCTCTCTCTAATTATGCAGATTGTTCTCTGAAACCTCAGATGGATTTCCTAGGCGTTCAAAATGATTTGATGCTTATGTAGTTATGTTCAATGGACAAGACAAGCTCAGGGTGCCCCTACTACTCCACCATCTTAACTCTCTCTGCTAAAAGGATCAGTTTTTGACATATTTAAACAACAGAAGTTTCTTAAAAAATACTTGGTTTGGAAAGTTGAAACATCTTTGAAATGGAGGTTGTAGCAATGCAAGAAGAGTACTGAATTAATTACGTTGCAAGGATCTGGCTTCAGGTTTTGGAATTTCCATGTGGGACTTGTGTGAATACCACTACACAATAGCTTTCCTAGACCTTGGTTTGTGTGTTTGTAAAATAATAATAAATACTTGCCCCACATATTCTTCAGGATAGTTAGAAGATTCAAGAATAATATGTATTATTAAAAGATATAACATCTATGTCTATATGCAGAAACCTGAAAAATAATTCACATAGACAAGGGCCAGATAAGCCAGAAAATCTGAGGAATAGACCCCTTGTCTTTGCTTGGATTACCAAATGTTTATCAAACAGTGTCAAGTCATACTATTGAGAAGTCAAGGTTAGAACCTGGAAAAATAACGTTAAGGATACTGAAAAGCTGCTTCTTTCCCTTCACCCATTGCCCCTCCCTTTCTAAGCCACACAAAAATTATTTCATTTTAATTTTAAAAGAATCACTTTTGATAATTTTTAAGATTATTTTGGTAATGGCTCTAGCTGACACTATTGGATTCTCACCCAGATTCCTGCAGATCCTTTTTAATGCAGCTGCAGGCTTTGGTCAGAGTTTAACTTTCAGCAGCCTTCCCTGGGGCATTCCCTTTAGTTTTTGGAGCTGCCTCACTCACTGGGAGGCCAGAAAATGACTGACTGGCACTAGGCTACAAAAGCCCTTGCCTCATGGGAAAGACTCAGTAATGCAATTTATATTCTAGAGCTCCCATGGGATCAGACTGAGGCTAGACTTCCACCGAAACTACATCCTTCCTTCACGTCTCCCCTTTCCTGATGCGGCACCATTCACTCTCTCACCGACTGCTTCTGAGAATAAGCCTTCTATACATCACAGGTGTAAAAATCTCTGTTTCAGGCTCTTCTAGGGAACTTGACCTAAAACAGACTTTGATTTCTGTTACTTAATTTAAAGCTTATAAGAAGTGACATTTTAGGTGGTTTTCAATACTGATTAGAAACTTTGGTAGGAAATAAAAACACTGATTACCCAGATGAAGGTGAAGACTCTAAGTTGGGAGTGAAAAGTCGGTTTGTGCACTTCATAATTTTGCATAGTCTAAAGCAGGATAAAGAGTTCCAAGTTGTGTTGCTGAGATGAAAATTCATCTTTATATTAATATTATAGAAATGATGGGTCACTCAAGTCTCTTAAATAACCACTTTAGTTTTAATGCAGAATTTCTGTTTTCACTTCTCTCCCTTTTAAAATTATAATTTAACTTTTATTCTCCTTTATATACATTTTTTCATTTCTGCCCAACTTGTCATTTTTATGCTCTAGTGTCTGTAACTATAGATGTGGACGACCTTGTTCTGAGTGTAGAAATAATTCATATATGAATATATTCCATTTTTTTGGAATGGGAGCAATGATGGACATTTGTCCAGCACCATGGTCTCTGCTAATAAATCCCCACAACAAACAATATCCATTTTTGGAGGGGGGTAGTGTTATATACAGTTTTGTAATTGCAGTGTTGCTATATATTTAACCGTAAAAATAAAATGTTCATTCCTAGATTTATTTCTAAAATTTCAGACTACTTGTGACAATCCTTCCTGTTCTGCCTTCACTTCTACTATAGCTCCTCAACTTTTCACCAAGTTATCCACTCAGCAGTATCTCAAAACTCTTGTCTGGCACCTTTGCTTCACTCCCTTTGGCCACCTACTTGTGCCATCATTGCATGTCATGTTAGTAGATTTCTCTGGGTGCCAAATAGCTACAAATGACTGGTCTATCAGGCCTACTTATTCTCTCCAAAACCTCTCCCCTACCTACTTTTAGTCAGTCTGTGCATATTCATGGATACTGGTTGCCCATGAAGTCCTCATGAGAAGGCAGCATGAATCACAGTTGATGTCTTATCATAGGACTTCACAAGGGAGAAAAATATTGAAAAAAGGATGGATTGGCTGTGCCACATGGAGCCAAGATGGTGTGGGATGCTAGCTTTGCTCTTCATTATTCTTTTGTGCTATAATTCCCTTGGCATTTTCTAGTTAATTATTCAATCTGTAACATCATTCATGAGGTAAATGTTATTGCCTCCATGTTAAGATAAGAAAACTGGGTTCAGAAGGCTTAAGTAATTTAAGAGTGTTACCGAGATTCAAACCCATATTTGTGTCACTCAAAAACAGGCCCTTTTAACCATTATACATGGAAACAATTTATTATTATATAATTGATTCCCTAAATGTTTCTGATTCAAAATTTTGAGTTGCTTATTCTCCTGACAGAGCTGAAATTAATAGCTGAAAAATACAGGCTTCATACAAAGGGTCCTTAGGTATCCAACAATATCTCATGACTTTTTTTCTCCACTTTTTCTTTTTTGGATCTTCATGTGGAGTTGGAGATGTGCTATGAAAGCTCTTCCTAATAATTTATCCACTTCCAAGAGTTTTTATCTTGTCTCGTGCACCTATTCTTCTGTAGACTTATTCACGGCCCTCCACTTTTCAATTCATATTTCTGTTTCTTATGCACAGTATAAAATTTTGTTTCTCCAAAGGGCTTTCTAAATCATCTTTTTTATCATTTATTCCAATAATTTTTCAATGCCTTCATATTTTTAACTCTGTAAAGGTTAGTGTTATGAGGATAAATGAGAGTGCCTCTAAGAAAATAGAGATGCACTATAATATCTTCACTCACTTGAAATCTTTCTGGCATATAGAAAAATACTATCTCTTATGTTCTGTTGGTTGGCAGTTTTTTGATGTATATGTGCTCCTTCAGTCCATCTCATGAGAGAGTGAAAAAGTAGTTAGATCACAGATATTGTAACTTCCTGCATGGCCCTTAGAAAACAAATAGTTAAAAGTGAAATGTAGCTGTTTGAAAACAAGAAATGTAGCAGTTATTGGATATAATAACTTGAAAATAAAACATTAAGTTATAATTGCTAGGGTGAGAAAGAAATCAGATTTCCCCTGGATATGCAGACAACATACACTGGAATCTGCCATATAAGTTTTCTTCAACTAACCTCTCACAAAGGAAAAATGATTCAAATGTTCATATATCTAAGAATTTTGTGATTGAATGACAGCAATTTATTATTCTTTTCTAAGAATCAGTCCATGCTAACAATCAGACTTACTTTGAACTCTATAAAATTTCAACTAAGGCAAAAATATGATATGAAGTCACTATGCAATTCAAAAAATAAGGTTTCCTCAAGATGGAGCATACATATACTCTGACTGAATCTGAGAAAGCTACTTAGCAAGATAGTAATTTTATATGTATCTAAAATAAAGATACAATAGGGACACCAACCTTGCTGGCTTGTCTGGCAGGGCCTTGAAATATATGTAAAACACATTGCATAGTGCTTAGTGAGATTTAGAGAGAGAGAGAGAGAGAGAGAGAGAGAGAGAGAGTTAGGTAAGCTATTGCTATTATAAGTTTATGATTCGAATAAAAATTCTGATGTGTTCATGATCACTCATTATTTAGATTTGAGCAGTTTTGCATGCAAAAAATATTTATTTGGCTAGAAAGTTACTGTTTAAATATATTTCAAATTTTTCCTTAGAGTAAAAACTAAGGAATATTCTTTGTGGGTCTGTTTCACTCTGATAGGGAAAGTATATGATTTGCAACCATCAAGAGATCAGAGCTGAAATGGGGTCTCTATTTCTCTAGCCAGTTTTGGAGCAGTTTCACACCATTACCTTCAAGGGTTATGAGTCTATCACATGTCCATTATTGCACCTACCAAAGACAAAACAAGGAATTATTTCCACAGTTCAGTCAGATAGTGGATGAAAACTTACAAGAATTTCCAGATGGAGTATTAAGAATCTGCTAGGGGAAGAAAAATTTTTGAGTTTGAACATCTAGGAACCTAATGGACAGCAAAATAACTGGGTAATATATGATTCTGTTAGTATTTTTAGTTCTAAAAAATATGAACAAACTATATGAGATATGGTCTTTCAAAATGGAGATGGTTACCAAAAAACTTTAAGAATCTTATACACTTGAAGGTCTATTGCAAGTCTCACTTCATTTGTTTAATATTATTGTATTGACTTCCACGATTACACATCTGTAAAACCAAATCTCTAATTTGGAATAACAGTAGATCTTTACAAATATAAATCAAGGAAGTAAATATCCATCCATGAAGCACCCCATTACATAGCTGATCTACCAAAAGTGTAATCCTACAGATATGCAAATTATATAACTGAATCCACTGATTTCTATTTGACCAAATTCAAACAATACTTCCAAACACGTCCAACATACCTTCAATGACAAATGTCCATTTAGTTTTTTCTTTCATGAATAAGCATAGTAACATCAGTATATTCCTTATTTTCTTTTTTGGAGTCAGAGATGAAGGCATCCTTCCTTTTTTCATAACTTCAATATTGTGCTCATTTTCTACTTGCTGTATTTGTGTATGTTCTCCCAAGGTGTTATGTGTTCCCTTTGCTGTAAATGAAATGCATGTGTCGTTACTATGTAGCAGTTGTTGCTTTGTGCAATATTGTAATAAACTCAAATGGCCATAGGAATGATTCTGGGCCAAAACATAGGCTCCTACAGATAGTAAGTTTCCTGGAGATCTTAGCACATTTGAGCTTGGTCACTGAATTTTCATTGCTTTCACTATCTTTTGTGAACTTCCTGATCCCATTCTCTAAAAGAAGTCATCAGAAGACTAGAATGACTGTGGTAGGAATCAGGGAGTAACACCTAACAAGGGATTATCTTATTAACAATTCTCACTCCTAGAGAGACAAGAGGTACATGAGTGAGTCCCTAAGTATGGGTTGTATTTTTGTTAACAACCAAAGCATAGCAAAAGATCAGGGTAGAATTATAAGTCATCATTATCTGCTGAGCTTTCTTGTAACAGATGCTGGTGGAGAGTAATGACTAGAGATGAAACACAATTAAGATAGCACTCAAGTGAGAAAAGGGGGCTTTTTTTTGGTCCACTCCTGTAGGTGAAGATACCTTTTCTCTTTATTTTTCCATCTTTTATGGTCTCTTATTTCTTTAATAATCCAACTCTTAGTCAACCTCCACTTGCTGCAGACACCCTGACCCATTATTTTACCTTTCTTTCAATAAAATTCCCATCTTATTATCCCTAGAATCTTTACATTGTCAAGCAGAGCTCTAAAATCTTAGAATTTGGATTATGTTTTTGGAAGTAAATATGTTTGCAAGTCTTGTCAAACAGTTGCCTTGCAGAGATTACTTATGACAACAGATTGTCAGTTTCTAATGAGCTTAGAGCCATTTTAAAGTTGAAATTGTGAGCAGTTCTTAGCATAATGCCTCTATTCAGTACATCAACTGGTTGGTGATATGAAATAACACTGCATTACATTGCATATGCATTAATTGATATTTTTCTTTCCCTTTTCTAAGACTTATGCAAGTCTTCCCCAGAAAATAAAACTTTGTAGCTAATATGGAAATCCTCATTCTTACAATTTGACTAGTTTTTTTTAAACAAATAAAATATTAACTTTAAAACAAAGTAAAAATAAAAGTATTTATTTTCATATCTATTAAAGATATAAAGTAGAACCAACTTTTTATTATTAGAAAAAACAATTATTTTTATGTATAAATTATTATGTTAGAGCTACCTAAACAGAGGTTTTGCTTTAAAAATTTTTTTAAATAATTTCAGTGTAAAAAATATAAAATTGAACAAGTTATGAAAGGACAGATTATGTATCAATGCCTCTTCTTATAATAAATACCAAAAAAATTATCTTAGTACAATGTGCTAATATCTGTTTATTACATAATGGCAGGAGGGGTCAAGAAAACACAAGTGAATAGAAAAATTTTTATGAGTGAGCACAGGCTTTTGCCATCCTCCCTGATCATAGAGTGAAACAAAATAGGTCTAAAAAAGTTACCCTTTCTTTCCAGGCCGATCTAGCCCAGTGCCAGGACCTATACCTTCAAGAGCAGAATAAAGGCGGATTTCAGCCCACTCAGACAAGTGTCCTCGTGCAGGACATGACCTGCATACCTACTAAGGACATCCCTGATGATATTTGTAGATCACCACTGTGCATGTGTTAGGAGTTAAAGAATATCAGAAGTATTCCCTTCCTACCTTCACATTCAGGCTTTATATGTATAAGCAGGTATTCTAGGTAAAATGTGGAATATGCTTGATGGTATCATTTCTTTTTGCACATCCCAACACTATCGTTACAAACTTGGGTAATTTGACTTGTCAGGCATTTTTTTTTTTTTTTTGCATTCTTTTGTGGCCTGGCCCTAATATTTTTGAAAAAGTGTAATATTTTTTACTAAGTGAATTGTGATGTCCTTTAGTTGTTCAAAATTTAACTTCATTTCTGATATATTCAGGGGGGCGTCCTTTAGATGCTCTCAGAGCATGAACCAAAAATTAGGACTCAGCTCTTTAGCAAGTGGCACAAATTGCAAAACTCTATTGGCTCTGAATTTTACTCCTTTATTACATAACCATATCTCCTTTTCTGATTTTGATTGTTACTCACTAATCTCTTCCAGTTCATTAGTTGGGTATTGGCTGCAACTTGTCTTGTGATTGCTACCCAGTAGCTTCATGCAACTTTGTCACTTATCAAGCTCAAATTAAACAACTGGTCTTACCAGGATTTTTCTCTCTTCCTTGGGCTCATATATTATTTAAAATTTATTTCTTAAAGTACTTTATTTCTAACATTAGAGCAAACAGTTTGCAGTAAACCATATTCCCCGTTACTTGTGAGTACTCATGACTAGGCAAAATCAATATATTACATCTCTTGATTCCCTTGATTTAGGAACCTGTTGTTCCATCATAAAATAGAACTTGACTAAAAAAAAATAAAAAAAGATAGAATTGGATCAATTTGAAAAATATGGTTATGCAGAAGTCTGTTCTATTCTTCATGCTATTACAAAATTTTTCAAATTGGTTTTGCTTGACATGTTCTTATATTTTTCAACTAAAAAATTATGACAGATGGGAAAATTGGTATCTTTCATGCTGTTAAAGGAACAAGGTTCAGGATAAGAACTGTGTCATGCACTTCTGTATTTTTACCATTGCAAAGTTCTAGCCATTGAGTAAGTGCTTAATAAGTTTCTGTTGAATTGAATTTCTTGGCCATTTTCTAGATTATAGTTTCAGACTAGTTTCCTAGGTCTGAAAAGTGACAGCTAATAATTTTGTTGAAATTCTAAAAAGAAACATAAATATATATTTAGTGTACACTGAGGAAGCTAAAATAGGAATCCTGCTTTACAATACCTAGAAATTCCCCCCCAGAAAACTCCTAGGCCTTAAATTCTAAATGAGCTACACCTTTGAGTTCAAGCAAGGATATTTTATCCAAATTCAAAGTCATGTGCATGCACAATCAGAAGTGTATAATATTTTGGGGTTATATATATATATATATATATTATGTAGAATATAATTACACATATATACATATTATATGTTATATATTTTATGTGTATTATATGTAATATATATTGTATATACATATTACATATATTTAATATATATATAATATTTTGATATGGGATTAAGAAATGTAGTTTAAAAGCCCTAAAACTATTTGCAGGCTTTCATTTGCATGTATAGTGTGTGGTAACGGGAAAAAGAATCCTTCTCAATCTGAAAGAATATGCAAAAGCATTCTTTAGATACGTAAATTGGAGTTTCATCTGGAAACAGGATCTAATCTACAGGACTAAGTATAGGAATATTTTATCTTGCATTGTTACAGAGCGGACAAAAATGAGTGATTTGGGAATGTGCAGGGTACATGTAGACAGGAATGGGCTAGTAGTGAAGCACAGTGGAAGAAGTGAACTTACTCTGGGATATAGCCTACTGACTAATTAGTACAGAGAGGAAAATTTTAATGCCATGCTATTTTTTTTCTTTGAAAACCATAGAAACAAAAACATTTGCCTTAATTTTAAAGATCAATTTAATTTTAGCTACTGCTTGTTCTAAATGTTCATTTTCTCTGAATTTATTTCACTGACATTTTACTTCATTGCCTCATGTAGTTTAGAAGAAGGTTTGAAGACACTAAATAAGCTATCAACAGCTATCAAGCACTTTGGAATGCAACAAAAAGCAAAGAAAAGCCTAGCAAATTACGTTTAAACCTTAGGTCTATAGTGTGGGTCACTTTTTTAGGGGTGACTTGCTTTGTACATGATTTATAATGGAGTAACTATTTTTTTCACAGGAATTATAATATTTAATATTGTTATCACAACAAGGAATAAACAATTGCTTAAGGAAATGGGTGATCTCCGTTCTCTGAGCTACAGTGCTGACTCAGTCATGCAGAACTAATTTCCTGGCGGTCTCTGAATGCACATAAAGCTGCTCTGTAGCTGCCGCTGACAATGAACTAGTGACTGGAAAAAGGAATCTTAAACACAGTCACATCTCCTGACTGTTAAAATCCTGTTCACAAGGCACGCTGATCTAATACGCTGCACGACAGGAATAACATTTAAAAAAAAAATAGCTAAACAGTATACAAAGTTTCTCCTCTTCTATTTTTTTTTGGGGGGGGGGCGTTGTTGCTAGGCAACTAAATCATTTTTATATATATTCCTCAGAGCACCAAAATTCTATTTTTGGTATTTCTCTCCCATGAGTAATTAAATGTTAAAAAGTTTGCTAGATACATAATTTTATAGTAAATATTTGTCATGTCATCTTAAATGAGGCAATTGTTTACTTTCCAATGACAATTTCAAAGAAAGTCCTAAAACAATTTGAGTAGAGTGTCACAGGAAGAGAGTTAATATCTGATACTTAAAAAGGAATACACTACTTTAAATAATTTGTAACCTAATTACAATGGTTGGCTTGCTAATTAGTGTTTATTGATTGGATGGATCAAGTGATTGGGTTTTGTTTAAAGTGCAAATATTAGAACCAAATTGATTCCTTGAATAGATTTTACTACTGAGCATAAATAAAGCTGCAAGTTGCATCATACACTTACCCCATGTGGTTTCCCAAGGGACTAATTGTACTGGTAATCTCCTGGGCATATAAAAGACTTTACTGCCCTCTAGTAGTTACAGAGTTTGTCAAATTCATTTGGGAAATGAAGTGTATTTAGGAAGTTAGAGTTATCTGAGAGAAAAATAGTATCAGTATCTAAGAGTAAAGATTAACTTAAGTGTGTTAAAGTTAGAAATAGGGTAAGATAAAAATGTTTCCATTTTTATGTTGTTACCATAAAATTCAATTAGAATATAGTCCTAACGAATACAACCTTTTGAATCAAGCTTTACTGACCTTTTCATTACACATGATACTTTTTAATGAACATCAATTTTTTTGAAAGAGCTAAATATGAAGAAGTAGGTTATTTTACATATTGGAAGTCATGATATGGAATAAAATGAGTTGGAGCTTTAAAATGCACAATTAAGTTCATTAGAGTAGATTAAGTTTAAAACAACTGTTTAACATTTTTATCTACTGATTTGGCCATCAGTTTTAAACATGAATAAACAATGCTTTCACTTAATTTAAAAATAATGTGCCTTATTCACTTAATATACCTATACGACTATTTTTCAAACCATCAAAGCCTAGAAACCAGGAGTTAGAAGTAACCTTAGTATCTTATTTTGCCCACTAATTAATTTGGGAGGATTTTTACATCTTCAAGTGTTTGAAACTTTTCAAATGTAAATATTTGTCATTAATGTGTAATTCTAGCCAGTAAAATTTGTTTTGGAAATTTGGAGATTGCTTTTGTGTGTTTCAGGTTATGACCAATTTCTAAAAATGTCTTATGGAAAATTAAAAACATATATTGTATGTTAGGTAAAGAAGCTCAAAATACATATTAGCATGTTTCCTTATTGTTTATTTTATACAATCCTCCTGGTCTTTATGTTGGTACATGATGTGCCATAAAGTGATTACTGTGTTTTTAGTTTTTACATTCTTTTATTTTTTTAAGTATTTATTTATTTTGAGAGCCCCTGAGAGATAGTGTGCACACGTGGGGGAGGGGTGGAGAGAGAAAGGGAGAGAGATAGAGAATCCCAAACAGGCTCCATAGTGTCAGCACAGAGTCGGATATGGATCTCAAACTCAAGAACCTTGAAATTGTGACCTGAGACAAAATTGGATACTTAACTGACTGAGCTACCCAGGCACCCCTAGTTTTTACATTCTAATTGCATTTCTATCCATTTTTTTAATAGTCCAGTCTATATTTCTTGCTATATTATTTAACTGAGGCTTATACAGTTTATGTTTTCATTATAAATTTAACCTTCATCGGAATAAATGTTACTTACATTTGTGCTTTTTATTTGAATTCCTTTTTCATGTTAATATTCCAATTTTACTTTATTTTTTCATGAGTTTTGCTCATTATTTCTATTTAAAAACTTTTATACCATTTTGGTACTTATGAGCAGTTGTGGACATCTTTTACTGTTTCTGTTGGCTGTTCTTTCCTTCCCTTTGTGAAAGCTTCCTGCTTTACTTGTGGGGCTTACTGTATAGTCTATCTTTGCTGCCACAGGGGTGGCTCTGTGATTCCCACACACCAGGATAGCGATTGGTTCAGAAAAGTATTTGTAGCTGTAGGTGGGCCAGTCAGAGTCATTTCTTTCTCTGTGAACCACTCATTACTAATATTTTTTAAATGTTTATATATTTATTGAGAGAGAGAGAGAGAGAGAGAGAGAGAGAGAGAGAGAATCTCAAGCAGGCTCCAGCTATCAGCGCAGAGCCTACTTGATCCCACGACTGTGAGATCATGACCTGAGCTGAAGTCAGATGCTTAACCAACTGAGCCACTCAGGTGCCCAACTATGTTACATTTTAAATGTATCAATTTGGAAGTACAAAGATGCAACTGATTTCAGATATGACAGAATCCACTGTTTCAAAAGCAGCCTTGGGACTCCAGGGCTCTCCATCTTTCACTTCATTTTCTAGTTCTGACTCCATCCACTAAAAAGCTCTCTCCATGTTGTGACCAAGATGTAAACAAGTCATAACTATAGACTTTAAAAGGAGGCGCCTTGGTGGCTCAGTTGGTTCAGCGTCTGACTCTTGATTTCCGCTCAGATCATGATCTCACAGTTCATGGGTTGAAGCCCTGCGTTGGGCTCTCCACTCCTAGCACAGAGGCCTCTTCAGATCCTCTGTCTCCCTCTCTCTCTGCCCCTGCCCCATACACACACACACACTCTCTCTCTCTCAAAAATAAATAAACATTAAAAAATGTAACATCATCACATTAAAAATCACTTACCTGTGATGGTAGGCTGATATGCAGATTTTCCAATTACATGAGAGACATTAAGTATGGTAAAATAATTCTTTGAAAGATAAGTTATAAAGCAGTGTGAAGAATGAATACATTATTAATATGCCAATAAATTTCATATGCCGAGTTATATTTTTGCTTTAGAAGATAAGAGACCTTACTAAAATATAAATAGAAAGTTTTATATCTATACCTATACCTATACCTATATCTGTATCATTTATATCTATATCTATGTCTATATCATCTATCTATCTATCTATCTATCTATTATATATATATTTATCTACCTATATATTTATCTCAATCTGGGTCTGCTTATTAGGAAACTAAAATCTTTTTTATGTTTACTCTTTAAACAAACATATTCATTTTAATATCTTGTCATTAAAATTTATTTTATATATATCTCAACATATTTAAAAAATTTAGATGATATACAACAGTAGTTAAGTACACAGTTTCTGGAAATATTTTGCTTACTTCCAATTCTGGCTTCCTGGCTGTGTGAAAATGGATACTTAGTTAATCCATTTCTGTACAATAAGGGAATAATAACACCCACTTTGTAGGGTTCTTGTGAGAAATAAAATTATAGCTGACTCTTGAACACTTCAGGGAATAAGAATGCAAACATTTTGGACAGTGTAAAATCCACATACAACTTTTGACTCCCCCAAAACTTAACTATTAATAGCTATCATTGACGATAAGCCTTACCAATAACATAGTCAACTGATACATACTATGTATGTTACATGTACTATATACTGTATTCTTACAATAAAGCAATCTAGAGAAAATAAAATATTAAGAACTCATAAGGAAGAGAAAATACACTTATAATACTGTATTGTATTGATCAAAACTAAATTTACATAATCTGGTTATAAGATACATTGTCAGTACCTATATCAATATTGTGTTATTGTGTTATAGGATATAAAGCACTGTAGATGTTATATGTATTACTAAAAATAGACATCAAAAATGAAAATGTAATGTGAAAAAGAAATTCGTATTTATTTTCAGGCATAATGACTCATGCATTGATAATGAAGAAACAGGAATATAATTGCTTTATTATACCTTAGCGTAATCAATACTCTTGCATCACGGTAGTCTAGCCTAATACATGAATTGTTAAAAAAGTTTTATGGCATGTAGTACTAGTCATATTCATAATACAGTGTCGGAAACGTTATTACATTAAACAAATCAGTCGACTGTGTTGAGAGTCAGGCAGATTCTCTAGTTACATGACAGACAAACTGTATAAGGTAATTCTTTGAAAGCAAAGTTATAAAATGGTAAGATGAATATACTATACTTTCATATTAAATATGCCTACATAAGGATAGGCTACCCACTTCCATAGAAGTTCTGCCATGATTCCACATGACGAATCCGTAGGAAAATTACTGTTCATTACTTGCAAGTGGATCACCATAAAGGTCTTCATCCTTGGCATCTTCACATTGACCTCCTCATAGGTTGAGGAGGAAGGAAAGGAGGGGTTGGTTTTGCTGTCTCAGGGGTGGCAGGAGCACAGAGACTGCAGTCATAAAGGAGGTGGAAGGGCAGGCAGGAAAGGAAGACACACTCTGTGTAACTTTCTAAAAAAAAAACATTGTAATTTCTATCTGGCTTTTTTGCTTTTTCATTTCTCTAAAATGTTTCTGTACAATACCAATTCTTCTGCTGTTTGCTTTAGTTTCAGTGTCTGTCCCATAGAATGGTTCACCTCATAAGGCTTAAATAATCAGAACCTTCTGCTTGAATAATATCAATTTGTTTTCTGACACACTTCTAGGTCTTCTTCTTCATCCATCATCTGGCATTGGCTCAAAAGCACTCAACTCCAGCAAGTTGTCTTCAGTTAATTCCTCTGGTATGGTATCTTTTAGCTCTTGACTTTCTTCAAGATCAATATCTTGAAACCCTCACCCCCTAACTTTTTTTTTGACATATACACAATCTCTTTCATGATTTCCCTGATTGACTCTGTTGTAAATCCTGTGAAATCATGTACAATATCTAGACACAGATTTTCTCCAGTAGGAATTTCTTGTTTTAGGTGTAATGGCTATTATGGCTTTTTCTATAACAATGATGGTATCTGTGATGGTATAATCTTTCCTGACTTTCACAATGTTTTCTCCATCAGGGTTCCTTCATAGCATTGATCTTCCTTTCCATAGAATACCATGTCTAATGAGCATTAAAAGTCCTTATGACTCCCTAGTTTATAGACTGAATTAGAGACCTTGTGTTTGTTGGCAAGGAGGCCATGTTGGTACCTTTGGTATTAAACTCATGGGGTTCTGGGTGGCCAGGGACACTGCTCAACGTCAAAAGAAGTTCCAAAGACAATCCCTTAATGACAAAGTACTTCCTGACTTCAAGGACAAAGCACTGATGGAACCAACTCAGAAAAAGTGTTTTTATTGTTCAGGCCTTGTACAACCAAACACTGGCAGGTGGTATTTATCTTTTCCTTTCAAGATTGGAGGTTAGCAACTTTATAGATAAGGGCAGTCCGAATCATAAACTTCATCACATTTGCACTTTTCAGTGGAGTTAGCCTATCCCTTACTGCCTTAAATCTTGGTGCTTGCTGCTTTTTCTTACTAATAAATGTTCTTTGTGGCATTTTCTTTCCAGAATAGTGCACTTTTATCTGCATTAAAAATTGTTTAGGCAGACATATCCTTTATTCTCAATGATTTTCTTAATGGTGTCTGGGAACTAACATCTGTTGCCTCTTGGTGGGCAGAAGTTGCTTCTTCTGTTATTTTGACTTTTTTTTAAGCCAACCCTCTTTCTAAAATTATCAAAACATCCTTTGTTGGCATTCAGTTCTCCAGTTTAGATCTTTTACCTTCATCTTGCTTTCTTTATTTTTTTTTTGAATCATTTAGAATCTATAGGTATGTCTTTCTTATAACAGTCTTGTGCTTACATAAACTCTGCTTTTTTAAATATGACATAAAAATGTATTTTGCAAAAAGTGCATGGTTTTCAGGCCTGCTGGTGTAGCTCCAATGATGGCTCCATAAATTTTCTTTTTGTTTTATACAGTTGTCCTTATGCTAGATTCATTTATCTTGAAATGATGGGCAACCACAGTGACACACTTCAGTCTACAGTACATAAGAAGCAATTCAGCTTTTTCTTGTAGTGACATGACTTTTCTCTATTTCGTGGGAGCACTTCCAACATCACTAGTGATGCTTTGTATGGGTCTCATGGTATTTTCCAAGGTTTAAGGGATTGCACTAAACGTGATGAAAAATACACAAGAACCAGGAGAGATAACTTTTTACTGTGATATGCAATTTGTGGAGGAGATGAACTGCTCACATGGAAATGATTAGCATCACACGGTGTTTTAAGCAGAAACTTGCAACACTTGAGCTTACTATAATAGCAACAAGATGTAGCTATGGAATTATTATAGTAGTACACTATGTACTACAGTTAATTTTATGCAGTTATTTAATACTGCGTCTTTGTTTATATTTCTCTTGACTGCAAGTGGTGCCGTGTACAGTTTGTGTTTGTGTGCATAAGTTTTGATATATTTTAACTTTTTGTAATGGATTTGTGTATGTTTCAGGATAATAAATGATAAAATAGACTAGTATTTATGTACAATATATATTCATGACATACCTTTTTCTTAAATTTCTCAGTATTTCTAGTCTATTAGTACATCTGTCAGGTTTTTTTACATTGTTACAAAACTTCAAATATTTCCAATACTTTCATTTTAAAAAATAAGCATTTAAAACCTATTCTTCACAAACTAGTCCAAAAAATAGAAGATGAAGGAAAGCTTCCAAATTTACTCTATCAGGCCAGCATTACTCTGATTCCAAAACCAGAAAAAGACACTACAAACAAGAGAACTACAGGCCACTATCCCTACATTTAGATGCAAAAATCCTTAACAAAATAGTAGCAAACCAAATCTGAGGTTATCTTAAAAAAACTATTCACCATGGGATACCTGAGTGGCTCAGTTCATTGCCCATGGGACTTTTGATTTCAGCTCCCAGAACCGCTGGATTAAGCCCAGCACTGGGTTCTGCGCCAACCATGGACCCTGCTTGAGATTCTCTCTCTCTCTCTCTCTCTCTCTCTCTCTCTCTCTCTCTCCCCCTCCCTCTGCATCTCTCCCCTGCTCATGCTCTCTCTCTTAAAAAATTCACTGGGATGCACAAGTGGATCAATACTGAAAAATCTATCAATGTGATATATCACATCAACAAGAGAAAGATAAAAACTATGTGATTATTTCAGTAGATGCAGAAAAAGCATTTGACAAAGTACAACATTCATTCATAATAAAAACTGTCAACAAAGTAGATTCACAAGGAACATATCTCAATGTGATAAAGACCATATGTGAAAAACCCACAGCTAACATTATTCTTAATGGGGAAAAATTGAGAGCTTTTCCTCCAAGATCAAGAGCAGACAGGAATATCCACTCTCACCATTTTTGTTCAACAGGGTAATGGAAGTCATAGCCATGGCAATCTGACAAGAAAAAAAAAAAAAAACAAGAAAAAGCATTGGTAAGGAAGAAGTAAAATTTTAACTATTCTCAAATGATATATAGTGTATATAGAAAACCATAAAGATAGTATTCCACCAAGAAACTAGTAGAACTGATTAATGGATTCAGTAAGGTTTCAGGATACAAAATCAATAGAGAACTCCATTGAATTTCTACACACTAATAATGAAGAAGCAGAAGGAGAAATTAAGAAAGAAATCCCATTTATAATTTCACCAAAAATAATAAAATACACAAGAATAATCTTTTTTTTTAAAATTTTTTAACGTTTTATTTATTTTAGAGACAGAGAGAGACAGAGCATGAACAGGGGAGGGTCAGAGAGAGAGGGAGACACAGAATCTGAAACAGGCCCCAGGCTCTGAGCTGTCAGCACAGAGCCCGACATGGGGCTCAAACTCACAGACTGTGAGATCATGACCCGAGCTGAAGTCGGATGCTCAACCAACTGAGCCACCCAGGCGCTCCAAGAATAATCTTAACCAAGCAGGTTAAAGGCCTGTATTCCGAAAACTATAAAACATTGATGACAGAAATGGAAGATGAAACAAACAAATAGAAAGATACTCCATGCTCATGGATTGGAAAAACAAATATTGTTAAAATGTCCACCTACCCAAAGTAATCTACAGATTTAATGCAATCCCTATCAAAATGCCAACAGCATTTTTCACAGATCTAAAATAATCCTAAAATTATCCTAAAATAATCCTAAAATTTGTATGGAAACACAAGAGACCCCAAATAGCCAAAGCACTCTTGAAAAAGAAGAACAAAACTGGAGGTATCACAATCCCCAATTTCAACAAATACTACAAAGCTGTAGTAATGAAAACAACATGGTACTGGTACAAAATACACACACAGATTAATGGAACAGAATAGAAAGCCCTAAAATAAACCCATGATTGTATGGTCAATTTTAATCTTTAACAAAAGAAGCAAGAATATGCAATGGGAAAAAGACCATCTCTTCAACAAGTGGTGTTTGGAAATCTGGACAGCTACATGCAAAAGAAGCATACTGGACAACTTTATGACACCATTCACAAAAACAAACTCCAAGTGGATTAAAGACCTAAATGTGAGACCTGAAACATAAAAATCCTAGAAGAAAACACAGGCAGTAATTTCTCTGACATTGACCATAGCAACCTGTTGTTAGATATGTATTCTGAGGCAAAGGAAGCAAAAGCAAAATAAACTATTGGGACGACATCATAACAAAAAATACTTCTGCATAGCAAAGGAAAGAATCATAAAACTAAAAGACAGCCACTGAATGAGAGAACATATCTGCAAGTGACATATCCAATAAAGTGTTAGCATCCAAAATATATAAAGAACTTCTACAATACCACAAAAATAAAATAATCCAAGTTAAAAATGGCAGAAGGCATGAATAAACAGACATTTCTCTAAAAAAGACATACAGATAGCCAACAGACACATCAAAAGATGCTCAGTATCACTCATGATTAGGGAAATGCAATCAAAACCACAATGAGATATCACCTCATACCTATCAGAATGGCTAAAATAAAAAAAAATGAAAGAAACAAGTGTGGTGAGGATATGAATTAAAAGGAACCCTTGTGCACTATTGGTGGCAATGGAAACTGGTGCAACCTCTGTGAAAAACAGTATGGGCATTCCTCAAAAAATTAAAAATATAACTACTATATGATCCAGTATTCAATCACTGGCTATTTACGTAAAGAATACAAAATGCTAGTTCAAAAGGATATATGTACCACTTTGTTTATTGCAGCATTATTTAAAGTAGCCAAATTATGGAAGCAGCCCCAGTATCCACTGATGCATAAATAGATAAGAAGTGATATTTATATACAATGGAATATTACTGAGCCATAAAAAAGAATAAATCTTACCATGTACAGCAGCATGGATGGATTTAGAGAGTATAATGCTAAGTGCTAAGTAAAATTAGTCCAAGAAATACAGATAACATATGATTTAACTCATATGTGGATTTTAAGAAATAAAACAAAGAAACAACAAAAAAACAGACTCTTAAGAACAAACTGGTGGTTACCAGAGAAAAGGTGGGTGGGGGGAATGGGTGACATAGGTAAGGGAGATTAAGAGTACATTTATCATGATGAGCACTAAGGCATAGAATTGTTGAATTACTATATTGCACACCTGAAACTAATATAACACTGTATATTAAGTATACTGAATTAGAATAAAAAAATAAATACTCATTTAAATAGACTCATGGAGTTCAAACCCATGTTGTTCAAGGGTCAGCTTTGTATGTAACCTTAATAAGAATCGATAACTACAAAGTGCTTAGAAAACAATGAGACATATAATATACATGTTAGCTGAGGTTTGAAATTCTATTTTAATTTTCTTTATCAATGAATTAAGTATGCATATTTTCTATGATAAAGAGATCTTTTTTCTATTTAAAAATATGCTAATGGCATTTCTATTTATTTTATTTAAAGCTTATATATTTATTTTGAGAGAGTGTGGGGTGAGGGGCAGAGAGAGAGGGAGAGAATACCAAGCAGGCTTCCTTCTGTCAGTTTAGAGCCTGGTGTGGGTCTTGATCTCAAAAACCATGAGATTATGACCTGAGCCAAAATCAAGAGTTGGAATCTTAATCCAATTAGTCACTCCTAAGACATCTCTATTTTTATGTAAACCTATCATGGGTTAAATTTGTTTCTCTCTCATAATATTAAGAGCAAAAAGATCTGCAGACAGATTTTCTTTCACAGGAACAGTGTGTGTGTATGTGTGTGTGTGTGTGTGTGTGTGTGTTTAATGATTATACTCATGCTCATTACTTCTGTTTGCCTATCTTCCCCAGCAGTACCTATAAATCATGGGTTGGGTCTCCATTCTCAGCCCTTCTTATTTATCATCTATTTTACTTTCATCTATATTTCATTTTCTCTGGATTCTGAGGAAGCTTTTGTCACTCATTTCTCTGCAATGTTGAGTCTCCTTTCTAGGGACTCTTACTGGGGAATTTTATTCTAATATTTTAGATACTTTTTATTTTGTTTTCTGTCTTTATTGGAATCCTTTTTTACTTCTGTACCCTGAGTCACTCAGTCCATTGTCTTTTAATCTAATCTTTAATCTCATGTTTCACAGCAGCTACATCTTGTATTTGTATTATAGCTGTACAAAGTAGATGCATTCCAAATATTTAGCTTCCTAGAAAAAAATTTAAAAATGTATAATTTTCTGTCAATCTTTAAAGAAATTCTCCCTTTTATTATTATATTACAGAATGTTCTCTCCTTTTCTCTGTTATTGGTAATGATTTATTCATCTTAAATTAGAGTGGTTCTTATAAGATTGATGTTTACTAAGAGAGAGATATGAATTATTTTGCATTCATGTTAATGCTTAGATAGGCATGGGCAGAGTCCTTTGTAGTTTACAACTGTACTGCCTAGATGTATATACACAAACAACAACAAATTCTCATGACCTTACAGCATTTGCATAAAAAAACTTTAGTGGCTAAGAAGAAACTTTTTCCTGCTCCCATTGACTGGTTATCTCTGTGGAGAAAAATGTATTCCTGTATAATAAAATGCAATTGGTCCTTCTCTGATCAGGAAGAATGCATTAAAACACCACAATTTAAGTAGACAGTGTCAAGGACACTCTCAGACTTCACTTCTAATACCACCTTTTTATTCTGAGAAACTAAAGAAAAAGAGAACTTGTCTGATAGGCTTACTTAGTGATGGGTTAGTGAAAACCCTGGAGATGTCCCGCTAAATGGATGGAGGGATAAATGTACCTATGATAATTGGATAGTGTGAGAACTAGAACTAGCAGCAACAGTGTGGGATTAGGGGGCAGAATAATGGACTCCTCTCAGAAATTTCCACAAAAGAATGAATATGAAGTTTCTAAATTGATAAACTCTAAGATTTTATCGTGGTGAATCTTAAGAGAGTTGGGGTAAATCTATTATAACAGGTTTCATGTTTGACTCTGTTAATATTGTTGATCAGTCAAAGCATCCATTGATCAGTATTAACTTTTCAATATGATTTCTCATTGAAAGACTGTTGTCTTATGTTCTGATATTTCAGTGCTATTTTGATTTTTTTAACTTGTGGTTCTTTGTGGCTATTCATATTAACAGTTGACTTCTATTTTATACTAAAACTGGTACTATACATAAACATTTTTAATAGACTTCTAGTTCTAATAATGAATCAGACAAATTAATATGAAAAGGCTGCTGTTACAAAATATAGATAGACTCTGAATAAAATTTATCTCATGTATTTTTAAGTGACCACTTGAGCATCCCAGAAACTAAACAAAACTCTGAGTCTAAAAACAAATAATAATAATAGGTGAAATCAAAGTATGAGTGGTTGAATACCTAAAGTGATCCTAAGGCCATTCCAGAGGGTTTTCAGTTTGATATCTAAGGAGTTTGGTTTATAACATCTTTGAGAGACAAAACAAGACCTTGTTTGGTTGTATAGAAGGTAATGGAAGGGAACCAAAACCTTAAAACAGTAGGAATTTACCACTGGTAGAGCTGTAAGACTTTTCTATATTTCTGTTTAGACTCTAGGTCAGAAAAAAATATTTCACCTATGGATTTGTAACCAAGAGCCTAAATCTTAAATATGTTTAGATTGCAAATTTATCTGAATGAGACAGAAAGCCCCAAGCTGAGAAGTTGAGATGAAAATACATTCCAAGTCAAGAAGCATCTGGTAAAAGCAAATGTAAAGATGCTCTATAGGAAAGTAGTGTCAACTCAATTCTTAGAGGATGTCCATAGGAAATTTTTACTTAAGTTTAGATCAAGGATTACTATTCCTTGTATTGGTTAACTGTAATACCTTGTACTGGTATATACAATTGGTATATACAATACCTTGTATTGGTAACTGTATTCCAAGTATTGGTTAACTGTAATAAGTAGACTACTCATTTTCTCAGAACAAGTGACAAAGTGGCATAAATATAGATCTAAACCAAGACTTAGACTATGGTCATAGCTGCCTGAAAGTATGGGAAGATACCAAGATAGTGAAGAAATACTGGATCAAAATCTAGCAGATGTTAGAGACCCAGGGACATGAACACATCATTTGGGTCTTTTACTCTGGAGACGTTTGTCCATTTTGAAAGGGACTGTACTGACAATCTGAAAATTTGGTGAACAGTTCTGACAATCCCAAATTACTAGTGGTCAGATGTTATTAAAGTTTAAGACCTGTCAAGTGATATATGTGAATGAACATACTTTCTGTGAGTGGAGACAGAAGTTTCACCTACGAGTAAGGATGAATCAGAAGTAAAAATAATCTAACAGAGACTATAGCTCAATTTAAGATCATCTGAATCCCTGAATTGGATTGTATTTTCCTCAGATTGATTCTCCCCAGGCACGTGGCAAATGCAAAGCAAGTTCTCTGTGAAAGAAAATAACATTATCCAAGGCCTGAAATTATTTCTGCAATTTTTATGTACAATAGCCACCACTCAATCAAAACTAACCAGACACATCAAGAGATAAGGCAATGTGATTCTAAACCATAGCAAACAATAGATAATTGAAACAGAACCACAGGGGATCCAGATAATGAAGTTTTCAGAAAGACATTAAAATAATTGTGCTTAATATGCACAATGAAATACAAGCAACATTGAGATTTTCAGCAGATAATTAGAGTATAATAAGAACCAAATAGAAATTCTATAACTGAAAACCACAATAACCAAAATTAAGAAAGAACATGATGCCTTTAATATGGATGCTTGACCCACCCTCCAATATGTGCCCTCTCAGATGGGGTAATGTTCTACGATTATAGTAAATTCTGTCTTTATTTTCATGTACATAATCTTTTGTGAGCTGACCCCAGGTGTTCTTATTATTTTTTAAAATGCAATCTCATTTGCACTGTATCTTATATGAACTGATCAATTTTATTATATGTGTGAGTATAGCTATATACCTCTATATATACATACTTAATGTACATATATTTCCCTGTTTTTTCATCCTTTGATTGTGTAAGTGGGCATCTAAATGATATTTCAATTAGATGCCATACTGAATCAATACATCATGAGTATTTTAATGAAAAGTAGGGAAAAAAAGTAGGCACTGATTCCATCTGCATCTTAAATTTGAATATGTGTTAATTCATTCAATCATCAAACCTTAAATTTTTTTTAAATGTTTATTTATATTTCGGAGAGACAGAGTATGGCCGGGGGGTGGGGGGGAGGGTGGGGCAGAAAGAGAAGGAGACACAGAGTCCGAAGCAGGCTCCAGGCTCTGAACTGTCAGCACGGAGCCTGACGTGGGGCTCAAACTCATGTTCTGTGAGATCATGACCTGAGCTCAAGTCGGACACCCAACGAACTGAGCCACCCAGGCACCCCTCAATCATCAAACTTTTAAAGATTGTTTTCTTCTTTTTGTGTCAGCAATTCATTGCCATGTACTGAAGTTTCAGTGATGAACAAGAAATATCCCTTACTTCAGTGGGTCTATGTATTAAGTAAGAGATGATTAAACAAGCAATTAATTTTCTATATAATTAATTTTATGTTAGAAATAAGTGCAAGATGGCAACTTTTAGAATGATCTCTCACCCACTCTACAGGGAATGGGAAAGTCTTTTAAAACCAGTTGCTTTTACCCTAAATCTAAAGGATCACTATTTGAGGATTGGAAGACATAGCATTTTAAGTGAGACATTAACATCTTTAGAATTCTGCCATGGATGGAAGAATAATTTAAGGCAAAGTGTAAGTGTCAGGAAAGACAAATATATATATAGGATCACAAAGGGTATTATCCCCATTTTAATGAAATTCTACTAGGAATATGGAACTATTTAAGACTTATAAAAATGGAAAAACACCAAAAATATTTTACGTTTCAAAAAATGGGTCTAGATGTGGTATGGTAAAAAGATTGCTCTGGTTTAATCAAGAAGACAAGATATCATAGCAGTAATTCAGAGAAAATTTATAGGGCTAAAGTTATCCTCAGTGGATATCCTTCTTGAACGTGACTTCAGAAATATTAAATAGAATAGACAGGGACTGGAAATTGGTTGAAATATAGAGAAGAGTGAGAGAGATGCCATAAGAATGTACCTCAGTCCCTGGCTTGCACAATGTGTATATGTTACTGCATTTTCATAGATAAGAATTTCTGGAGGTGGAGTAGATCTGAAGGGAAATTTCATAGGCTCAATTTCAGTCACTTTGAGTTTGAAATGTATGTTTTAGGATAATTAAAAATGTTCCAGGGGAGTTAAAAAAAGAATTTATGATTTTGTATTTTGAAAAGAGATTTTTACAGTAGATTCATATGTGTTTAATCAGCTAATAGATAAAACTGAAGTCATTGTTGTGGATAAGCACATGTCAAATAGTAATATGAAATCATGGGCAAAGACCTCTTTGTGGTCCATGAATAAATTTAGAGGAATCAAAACTTCATTTGAAAACAATGAAATAAAATAGTACAAAATGCAAAATATCAGCATTGCACGTAGTTCAGGTAAACATTTCAAAAATACTTTTGTTTCAATTTAATATAAATCATACATGTATGCTAAGTCACAATGCAAAATTTAGTTTTTACACTGAACCACAGTCAAAAACTTTTAAAGCTGTTGATTAGAGTGTATTGCATAAAAAGAGGGAGGCTTAGCATTATGATAATAAAAACTGCAATATTTATAAGTTCAGCAAGAGAAAAGCCAGTCAGACTGATGGAGAAGAAAAGCAGATATTGAAGAGGTGCTGTCCTCAAGTCCTACCATGGACAACGTGGCAAACATTTTGACCAATGCTGAGTGCTTAAGTAAGACACATGGGTTAAAAAAGGTGGGCGGCACGGGGGGAAGCAACACTACTGGCTCCAATGTTCTTGTTATTCAAGGGAGAAAAATGCTTATGAGTTGAAATTGACAGCCTGAACTCACTCACCCCCACTTAAAATCCCACTGATTTAACTTTCAAATATTTTGAGGATCTTTTCTCCATTATCACGACCAGCATACTATTCCTAGCAACCTCCAATATTTGTGTAATAGCCTCTTAACTATTCTATTTGTGTGTGTGGTTATATCTTTTTAAGCTCTATCCATACTACATCCAAAGTAATCCTTTCAAAATCAAATGCACTTTTTATTCACTTACTACTCCCAGGTTGATTCAGTGTAATAATTCTGATATGTTGCTTTCCAGTCATATTTGCATTGGTAAATTATCTGCATGGTTATAATTATTCTAAATATTTCCCTTTTACAAAATTATAGAAATAGCATTCTAGAATTTTATATTCTACTTTTTATTTATGTTTTTAAAATTATACCAAACCTCCAGATTTTTTGTATATTTTTTGCATAGATTTTTTTTGTATATTTATTTTAAAAATATTTTGATTCCAGTAGAATTAAGGTACAGTGGTATGTTAGTTCCAGATACATAATACAGTGATTCAGCAATTCTATGCATTACTCAGTGCTCAAGACAAGTGTACTCTTAATCCCCTTCGCCAATTTCACCCCCCCACCTCCCCTCTGGTAACCATTAATTTGTTCTTTTATACTTGAGCCTGTTTTTTTTTTTTTTTTGGTTTGTCTCTTTTTTCTTCATTCCTGTGTTATGTTTCTTAAATTCCACATATGAGTGAAATCATATGGTATTTGTCTTTCACTGACTGATTTATTTCACTTAGCATTAAACTCTCCAGATCCATTTATGTTGTTGTAAATGGCAAGATTTCAGTTTTATTATGGCTCAGTTATATGTATATATTTCTTTATCCATTTATTGATGGATGCTTGGGCTGCTTTCATATTATTGTAAATAATGCTGCAGTAAACACAGGGGTACATATATCTTCAAATTAGTATTTCCATATTCTTTGGGTGAATACCCCATAGTGGAATTATTGGATCATATGTTAATTCTATTTATTATTTTCTGAGGAACCTCAATACTGTTTTCCACAGTTGCTGCACCAGTTTCCATTACCACCAACAATTCACGAGTATTCCTTTAATCCATATACTTGCCAAAACTTGTTTACTGTGCTTTTGATTTTAGTCATTCTAAGAGGTATGAAGTGATATATCACTGCAGTTTTGATTTGCATTACACTCATGGTTTGTGACATTGAGCATACTTTCATGTATCTGTTGGCCATCTGTAGGTTTTCTTTAGAGAAGTCTGTTCATGTCTTCTGCCTTTTTTTTAAAACTGGATTATTTGTTTTGGGATTATATAAATTACATAACTTCTTTATATTTTTTGGATGCTTGTCCTTTATCAGATATATTATTTGCAAAAATCTTCTCACATTCAGTAGGTAGCCTTTTAGTTTTGTTGATTCTTCCCTTAGCTACACAGAAGCTTTTTATTATGATGTAGTCCCAATAGTTTATTTTTACTTTTGTATTCCTTGCCTCAGAAGACATGTCTAAAAAGGGTTGCTATGGTTAATGTCAGAAATTACTGCCTGTGCTTTCTTCTAGGGCTTTTATGGTTTCAGGTATCACATTTAGGTCTTTAATCCATTTTGAGTTTATTTTGTGAAGGCGGTTATAAAATCGTCCAGTATGCTTCTTTTCCATGTAGCTGTCCAGTTTTCCAAACACCATTTGTCAAAGAGATGGTCTTTTTCCCATTGCATATTTGTGCCTCCTTCTTAGAATATTAATTGACCATATAACCATGTTTTATTTCTGTGCTCTTTATTCTGTTCCATTGTGTATGTGTCTATTTTTGTGTCAGCACCATGCTGTTTTCATTACTACAGTTGTGTAGTGTATCTTGAAATCTGGGATTGTGATACCTCCAGTTTTGTTCTTCTTTTACAGGAGTGCTATGGCTATTCAGGATCATTTGTGTTTCCATACAAATTTTAGGATTATTTGTTCTAGGTCTGTGAAAACTGCTGCTTGTGTTTTGATAGGGGTTGCATTGGATATACAGATTGCTTTGGATACTATAGACATTTTAATATTTGTTCTTCCATTCCATGAACAAGGAATATCTTTCCATTTCTTTGTGTTACCTTTAATTTCTTTCATCAGCATTTAAGTTTTCAGAGGACAGGTCTTCTACCTCTTTGATTAGATTTATTCTTTTATTATTTTTGATACAATTATAAATGGAATTGTTTTCTTAATTTATTTTTCTTCTGCTTCATTATTAGTATATAGGAATGCAACAGATTTCTGTATATTGATTTTGTATTCTGTGACTTTACTGAATTCATTTATACATTCTAGTAGTTTCTGGGTGGAGTCTTTAGGGTTTTCCACATATTATATCATGTCATCTGCAAATATTGAAAGTTTTGCTTCTTCTTTACTGACTTGGATGCCTTTTATTACTTCTTGTCTGCCTCCTGTGGCTACGACTTCCAGTACTATTTTGAATAAAAGTGGTGAGAGTGGCATCCTTGTCTTATTCCTGACCTTAGGGGAAGAGGTCTCAGTTTTTCCCCATTGAGAATGATGTTAGCTGTGTATTTTTCATAAATGGACTTTATTACATTGAGATATGTTGTTGAGGATTTTAATCATGAATTAATGTTGTACCTTGTCTAATGCTTTTTCTGCACCTATTGAAATTATCATATGGTTTTATCCTTTCTCTTACTGATGTGAGAGAAATATCACATTAATTGATTTGTGAATATTGAACTGCACTTGCAATCCAGGAATAAGTCGACTTGATCATGGTGAATGATTTTTTAATGCATTGTTGGATTCAGTTTGCTAATATTTTAAGAATTTTTGGATGTATATTCATTAGAGATATTGGCCTGTAGTTTTCTTTTTTGGTGCTGTCTTTATCTGTTTTTGGAGTCTGTATAATGTTGTCCTCATGGAATGAATTGGAGGTTTTCCTTTTCTATCTTTTTGGAATAGTTTGAGAAGAATAGGCATTAGCTCTTTCTTAAATGTTTGGTAGAAATCATCTATAAAGCCATCTGGCCCTAGACTTTTCTTCGTTGGGAGTTTTTAAATTACTGATTCAATTTCTTTGGTGGTAATCCGTTTCTTCACATTTTCTATTTCTTCCTGTTTCAGTTTCATTGGTTATGTTTTGAGGAATTTTTCTATTTCTTCTAGGCTGTCCAATTTGTTGGCATATAGTTTTTCACAGTATGCTTTTATAATTGTTTGTATTTCTGTGATGGTGGTTGTTATTTTTGTTAATTGTAATTTTATTTGAGTCATTTCTCTTTTTTACTTCATAAGTTTGTCTAGAGTCTATCTATTCCATTGATAATCTGGTTTTATTGATCTGTCTTTTTTAGTTTTGATATCATTTTTTTTCTGCTCCAATCTTTATTATTTCCTTTCTCTGCTGATTTTAGGTTTTGTTGTTATTTTTCTAGCTCCTTTAGGTGTAAAGTTAGTTTGCTTATTTGAGATTTTTCTTGCTTCTTTATGTAGGCCTGAATTGGTATAAACTTCCCTCCTAGAACTGCTTTCTCTGCATCCCAAAGGTTTTGGGCCATTGCGTTTTCATTTTCACTATATTCCATGAACTTTTTTATTTCTTATTTTATTTCCTAAATGACCCATTCATTGTTTAGTAGCATGCTATTTAACCTCTATGCATTTATGATGTTTCCAGACTTTTTCTGGTGGTTGACTTCTAGTTTCATAGTGTTGTGGTCAGAAAAGATGCATGGTATATGGTCTCAATATTTTTGAAATTGTTGAGGCTCGTTTTAAGGTCTAATATGTCATCTATTCTGCAGAATGTCCCATGTGCACTTGAAAAGAATGTATATTCTGCTGTTTTAGGATAGAATGTTCTGAATATAACTGTTAACTCCATCTGGTCCAGTGTGTCATTCAAAGCCGTAGTGTCCTTATTGTTTTTCTGTTTGGATGATCTGTCTCTTGATGTAAGTAAGGTGTTGACATCCCCTACTATTATTGTATTATTATTGATCAGTTCCTTTATGTTTGTTATTAACTCTTTTATGTATTCGGGTACTACCATGTTGGGTGCATAAATATTTGCTATGGTTATATCTTCTTGTTGGATTGTCCTTTATTATATACTATCCCTCTTTGTCTCTTGTTACAGTCTTTGTTTTAAGGTCTATTTTGTCCAATGTAAGTATTGCTACTCTGGCTTTCTTTTGACATCCATTTACATGATAAATGCTTAACCATTCCCTCACTTTCAATCTGCAGGTGTCTTTAGATGTAAAATGAGTCTCTTGTAGGCAGCGTATAGATGGGTCTTGTTTTTTATTCATTCTTTCACTATATGTCTTTTGATTATAATGTTTAGTGCATTTACATTCAAAGTAATTATAGATAGATATTGCCATTTTATTACCTGTTTTGTAGTTGTTTCTCAAGATTTTTGCTGCTCCTTTCTTGTCTTTCACTCTTTCATGTTTTTCTGTTTTTTTTTAATTGATATATTTGGATTTCTTTCTCTTTATTGTTTGCATATTTATTAGTGTTTTTTGATTTGTGGCTACCATTAAGTTTGTATGTACCATCTTCTGTATATGGCAGTCTATGTTAAGTTGTTGTTCATTTCAGTTTGAATCCGTTATTTACTCCTCTCCTCCCCACATATTACATATATGGTGTCATATTTTATGTCCTTCTATTTTGTGAGTTACTTGATTTACACTTTCCCAAAATTACTCATTGTTACTGTTTTTGCATTTTCTGCCTTCATACTGTCACTTTTGGTCTCTCCTTAGCACACAGATTGCCCTTTAGTATTTCTTGCAGAGCTAGTTTATTGGTCATGAACTCCTTTAGTTTGTCTTTGTCTGGGACACTCTTTATTTCTCCTTCTATTCTGAATGATAGTCTTGCTGGATAGATTATTCTTGGCTGCAGATTTTTTCCCATTTAGCACTTTGAATATGTTATGCCCATCTTTTCTGGCTTGGAAAGTTTCTGCTAAAAAGTACCCTGATAACCTTAAGGGGTTTCCCTTTTATGTATCTGTCTTCTTCTGTGGTTTTGCTTTAAAATATTTTCTTTTATTGTTATATTTTGCCATTTTAATTACTGTATGTCTAGGTGTGGCTCTGCTTTTGTTGATTTTGTTTGCAATTGTCTGGATATTTGTTTCCTTCTCTAGATTTGGGAAGTGCTGCAATTTTTTTCTTCAAGTAAATTTTCTTTCCTTTTTCTCTTTTTTTCTTTTGGAACTCTTGTATTATATATGTTATCATGTTTGATGAAGTTACTGAGTTCTCTAAGTCTAATCCTTTTTTATAGTTCTTTTTTCTTTCTTTTGTTTAGCTTTATTTCTTTCCATCACTGTGTTTTTTAAATTTTTTTTTAAATGTTTGTTTATTTTTGAGAGAGAGAGAGAACATGAGCAGGGAAGGGGCAGAGAGAGAGACACACACACACAGAATTCAAGCAGGCTCCAGGCTCTGAGCTGTCAGCACAGAGTCTGATTAGGGTCTCAAACTCAAGAACTGTGAGATCATGACCTGAGCCAAAGTCGGACACTTAACCAACTGAGCTATCCAGGTGCCCCATCTTTTCATTACTCTGTCTTTCAGGTCATTAATTCATTCTGCTTCTTCCAGCCTACTGATCATTTCACTTAGTGTATTTCTTAGTTTGTTTATTGAGCCCTTTTCTATGCTATTTTATACCTCATCTTTGTGTTATTTGTCTCACTCATGTCTTTCACTCTTTTTTCAAGTCCAGCAAGTATCTTTATGATCATTACTTTAAATTCTCTGTTAGGAATTTTACTTATATTTGTTTCCTTTAGATATCTGGCATTGTCCTTGTCCTATTCTTTTATCTGGGAAAAATTCCTTTGTCTTTAATTTTTTCTAAGTCTCTATGCCTGCTTCTGTGTGTTAGGAAAGTCAGCTATTTCTCCTGTTCATGAGGGTAATGGCCTTATGAAACAGAAGTCCTACAGTGTAGTGTCCCTCTTCCCTAGGGCCTGCTGCTGTTCTGCTATTGAGGTCCTGGCCATTTTTCCTTTCAGATTACTTGTATGCTGAGACTCTCTTTGCCAGTTGTGGGCAATGTTTGGTCCCTGGCCTGAATGTGGTGAGTTTTTAAAGATTTTTTAAAAATGTTTACTTATTTTTGAGAGAGAGAGAGAGAGAGAGAGAGAGCACAAGCAGGAGAGGGGCAGAGAAAGCTGGAGATACCGAATTCAAAGCAGGTTCCAGGCTCTGTACTGTCAGCACAGAGCCCAACATGGGGCTCAAACTCACGATCCATGAGATCATGACCTGAGCCAAAGTTGGACGCTTAACCAACTGAGCCACCAGGTGCCCCATGAATGTGGTGAGTTTTAACTACCTGTGCACTGGTCTGCTTGTGAAATGAGGCTTCTTGCCATTGGTGCTGCAACTTACTACTAAACTCCTGGATTGGAGATGTTGTGTGAGTAGGGATTTGGGCCAATCTTCTGTGGGAGGGTGCGCACTGCACTGGGACTGAGGCAAGTGTGACTGGGAAGAGGGGACAGGGCTTGCTGTAAGCAAATTAGGTAATGAGTGTCAGTGCTGCACTGTTTCCCACAGATGGTCCTGTGTTTACACTGAGGGGCAGGGGAGGGAAATGGCACCTGCCAATTTCTATGTTCCTAGAGGTGTCTCTCCATGAATGCTGCCTCTCCAGGACATGCTCCAAGATGAGAAAATAACCTCCCACTTTTTACCTCAGGTGCTTTTCATATTGTTGTTCCCACACTATATGCCTGTGGCATGTTTGCACTACCTTCTCTCCTAGAGTAGTCACGATGCCTTTGGACTCTTCCTGAGCCACACTCAGCAACCTTTAGAACTCCAGGCTTTAAGCCCCACTGGTTGCAAAAACTCATGAAATTCAGCCACTCTTGCTTCCCAACCCAATTTCTATGGGGAATGTCTTCCCTGTGTGATCCCCTGTGTGCTAGTATGTTTCCTGCACGTCTCTGTGACCATGAGTCCCTTCCCACCACAGTGGCCATGATCGATTTCTCTCTCAAACCACATCTCTGCACTTCCTATCTTCTTCTATGTGGCCTCTTCTCTACCTTTAGTTGTGGAGTTTGTTCTGAAAGTCTTCACATAGACTTTGGGGGTATTTGGGATAATTTTGGTAGTTATCTAGTTGTATTCATAGGACAAGGGGAGGCTAGAGACCTTCTACTGCACCACCATCTTTTCTTTTTTCTGATATATACTTATTACACCATATATATTTATATACTACATATATACTTATTTAATTATGACACTCTTAAATTGTTACCGATTTATCAACATTTGCAAAATGAGTATACATATATGTTTATATATATATATATATTTCTTTTATCATATCTGATTATATATTTATGAGAGAATCCTATAACATATAAAATTTACTTAGTATAGTATAATATAAATTTCATGATTTCTACATCGGTTAAGAATGTATTTCTGATTCTTATTGATAATTTCTTTTTTGAAAAATTGTACCAGTTTGTATCCCTACCTACAATGTATAGGTATCTTCTGTACTCTTGATTTTTCTCTCCTACATTTTAAACCTTGCCCATTATATTTTGATTTCCTTTAGTCTCATTTTTTCACTATTTTTCTAAATAAGCCTTTATTTTTTAAGACCAATTGTAGACTTACAACAAAATTCAGAGGGACCTATAGTGATGTCCCATATACTTCCTGTCTCCATACCTGCATAGACATTATTAACATCATTCACCATAATGGTACATTTTTTACCAGGAACCTGCACTGACTCAAGTCCATAGTTTACCCTAGGATTTATTCTAGGTTTGTATATTCTGTGGATTTGGACTATGTGTAAGGATATATATCCACCATTATATAATCATAGAGTATTTTCTCTGCTATATAACAAGCCTCTGTACTCCACCTATTATTATTATTGTTGTTGTTGTTGTTGTTGTTGTTATTATTATTTATTTATTATCTCACCCATAACTTCAGGAAACCACTGATCTTTTTACTGTCTCCATGTTTCCCTAGTGTAAAAAGTTGTATAGATAAAATACAGTATATAGAATTGTCATCTTGATTTCCTTCACTTAGTAATATAAATTGAAGTTTCCTTCATGTATTTTCATGACTTGATATTTCATTTCTTTTTAGTTCTTATTAATATTCCATTGTCTGGATGTGTTATTTTCTTTATCCATTCACCTACTGGAGGACATTTTAATTGCTTCCCTGTTTTGGTATTGTCAGTGTTCTGAATTTTTGCCATTCTACTAAAATGTACAGTGGTATGTCATTGTTTTAATTTTTATTTCCCTAAAAACATATTATGTGGAACAATTTGTGTATGCTTATTTGCCATCCAAAAATGTTTTTTTGGTATCTGCTAAGGTATTTGGCTCATTTTGTATTTGGGTTATTTGTTTTCTTATTATTGAGTTCTTTAAAAGGTCTTTGTATTTTTGGATAACAGTTTTCATCAAATGTGTCTTTGGAAATATTTTCTTCCACTATGTGGTTTGTCTGTTAATTATCTTGGTGTCATTATTCACAGAACAGAAGTTTTTAATTAATCAAGTCCATATTATTAATTGTTTCTTCATGGGTTGTGTCTTTAGTATTATATCTAAAAAGGCATCACCATACCCAATATTATCTACACTTTCTCCTGTTATTTTCTAGCATTTTTATAGTTTGCCTTTTACATCTATATCTCTGATCTACTTACAGATAATTTTTTTGAAGGGTCAAAGATGTATGTTTAGACTTATTTTCTTGCATGTGGATGTCCAGTTGTTCTAGCACCATTTGTAGAAGAGACTATTTTTATTGTTTTGTTTCTGTTTCTTGTCAAAGATCAGTTGACTATGCTTATCGAGGTCCATTTCTGGATTCCACTGATATGGTATTTCACCAATACCATAATAACTCTATTGCTGTAGTTTATACTAAACCTTGAAGTCAGGTGGTGTCGGTCTTCCAATTCCGTGCTTCCTCAATATTGTGTTGGCTATTCTGGGTCTTTTGCCTCTCATCATGAACTTCTGGATCAGTTTGCTTAAAACCACAAACTGGCTTGCTGTGATTTAATTGGGATTACATTAAATCTATAGATTAAGTTGGGAGGAACTGATATCTTGACAATATATGGTCTTCCAATCGATAAACATGGATTTTTCTCTCCATTTATTCAGTTCTTTGATTTCATTCACCAGAGTTTCATAATTTTCTTTGCGTAGCTCTCTACATATCTTGGTAGATTTATGCCTAAGTACTTCAGGTTTTTCGATGCAATTGTAAATTGTATTTTGCTTTTATTTTCATATTTCACTTATTAATTGCTGGTAAATAGGAAAGCAGTTAACTCCTGTATATTAACCTTGTTTCCTGAAACGTTGCTATAATGTCTCCTCAGTTTTAGCTGTTTTTTTTCTTTTAGATTTTTCTGTAGATGTTCACGTCTTCTGTGAACAAAAACAACTTTATGTCTTTTTTCCCACTTTGTATTCCTTTTAATTCCTTTTCTAATTCCTTTTAATGTCTTATTGCATTAACAAGGACTTACAGTATGACGTTGAAAAGGAGTGGTGAGAGGGGATGTTCTTGTTTTGTTCCTGATCTTACTGGGAAATCTTCAAGTTTCTCACCATTAAATATAATGTTAGCTGTAGGGTTTTGTAGATACGCTTTATCAATTCAAGGAGGTTCCCCTCTATTTTGAGTATCCTGAGAGCTTTTGTCATGAAAGCTCTGTGATGGATATTGTCAAAGGACTTTCCTGCATCCAATGATAGAGTCATATAAGTTTTATTTTTTAGTCTGTTAATATTATGAGTTACATTAATTGCTTTCTCATGTGAAACCAGTCTTGCGTATCTAAGTCCCACTTGGCCATGGTGCATAATTGTTTTTATACTTGCTGAGATTTGATTTGCTAATATTTTATTGATATTTTTTTCTATAATCGTGAGATATTGGTATATAGTTTTCTTATCTTTATCTAGTTTTGATAGAAGGTAATGCTGGTCTCAAAAATTGGGTTAGGAAGCATTCCCTCAGTTTCTATCTTCAAAAAAGATTATGTAGAGAATTGGTACAATTCTTTCTTAAATATTTGGTAGAATTAGTGAACCCATCAGTGGATGGTACTTTCTCTTTTAAAAGGGTTTTAATTATTGAATAAATTCTTTAACATATATAGGACTATTAAGATCATCTATTCTTTTCTGAGTTTTGGCAGTTTTGGTTTTTTTAAGAAATTGGTCTGTTTTACTTAGGGTATCAAATCTTGTGGGCATAGAGTTGTTCATAGTATTCCTTTTTGTTCTTTTAATTTCCATGGAGTTTTCAGTTGTTTTCTCTTTCATTTTTGATATTGCTAATTTGTGTTTTCTCTTTTTTTTTTTCTTATTTAACCTGGATAGAGGCTTACTGATTTTATTGATCTTTTCAAAGAACTAGCTCTTGGTTTTGTTGATTTCTCTCTATTGATTTCCTGTTTTCAATTTCATTGATTTCTACTTTAATTCTTATTGTTTCTTTGCCTTTCATTTTCTAGTTTCCTAAGGTGTAAAAGTAAAATATTGATTTTAGAAGTTCACTTCTAATATTTGCATTCAATCCTATACATTTTCCTCTAAGTCCTGTATTCACTACATTCCACACATTTTGATAAGTTGTTTTCATTTTCATTTAGTTAAAAACATTTTAAAATTTAACTTGGGATTTCTTCTTCAATTCATTTGTTTTTAGAATTATACCGTTTAATCCTTATGTGTTTGGAGATTTTCCATTTAACATTCTGCTATTGATTTCTAGTAATTCCATTGTGGTCTGAGAACAGGCATTATGGGATTTATATTATTTTAAATTTGTTAAGGAATATTTCAGTCTGTGGTCTATTTTGAATATTTCATGAGAGCTTCAAAAGAATGTGTATTCTGCTTTTCTGGGATAAAATAGTCTATAGATGTCAATTCAATCCAGTTAATTGATGGTGATGTTGAGTCCAATTATGTGCTTACTGGTTTTCTGCCTGCTGGATCTATCCATTTCTGATAGAGAGGTGTTGAAGTCTCCATCTATGATTGTTCATTCATCTATTTATCTTTGTGGTTCTTTCAGTATTTTTGTCACATTATTTGATGCTCTGCTGTTAGGTGTTTACATGTTAAAAATTATTATATCTTCTTGGAGAATTAACGTCTTTATCATTTTGTAATGCCCTACATTATCCCTGATAACTTTCTTTACTTTGAGGTCTGCTCTGTCTGAAATTAATAAAGCTACTCCTGTTTTCTTTTGAATAATGTTAGCATGATATGTTTTTCTCAATTTATTTACTTTACTCTATATGGGCTTTTATATTTAAATTATTTTTTTTTGTAAATAACATATAGTTGGGGTATTTCTGATCCACTCTATCCCTGTCTTTTAATTGGTGCATTTAAACCACTGACATTCAACGTGATTACTGATATAGCTGGGTTAATATGTACCATATTTATTAGTGTTTTCTTTTTGTTGCTTTTGTTCTTTGTTACTATTTTTGTCTTCTGCTATTTTTTCTACCTTTTATGGTTTTAATTGAATGTTTTAAATGATTCAATTTTTTCTTGTTTCTTAGCATATCGGTTTTGCCTCTTGTATTTCTTAGATGTTTTTTTAGTGGTTGCCTTAGAATTTGCAGTATAGATTTACAACTAATCCAAGTCGCCTTTTAAATAACATTGTACCACTTCATGTGTAGTTTGAGTCTCTTATAATAACAAAATGATCCTAATTCCTGTCTCCTATCTCTTGTGTAATTGCTATCATTCATTTCACTTATGTGTCAACATGCATGAGCCTGTTAGTAAACACAAATATACAAGATACATACATAAGCATACCTGATAAAAATGTTGCTATTATTGTTTTGAATACTTTCTTGTTCAATTATGAATAAGAAAAATACAAGTTTTTAATTTACCTTTACTTATTCCTTCTTCAATGTTCTTTATTAAAATGTAAGTTTCTGATCTGTATCATTATTATATATTATTTCTCTGAAGAACTTCTGTTTCTTGCAAGGCAGATCTACTGGGAATAAAGTCCCTCAATTTTTGTTTGAGAAAGTTTTTGTTTCTCCTTCATTTTGAAGTATAATTTTATAGGGGACATAATACTAGGTTGGTGTTCTTATTTTTTTCTTTCAAGACTTTAAATATTTCACTTTACTCTTTTCTTGCTTGTTTGGTTTCCGAGGAAAAGTCAGGTGTAATTCTTATCTTTGTTCCTACACAGGTAAGGTATTTTTTCCCTCTGGCCTCTTTCAAGAATTTTCTTTATTTCTGATTTTATATAGTTTAAAGATGAGATGCCTCAGTACAGTGTTTTTGTATTTATCCTGCTTGGTGTTCTTTGAGATTCCTGAGTCTGAGATTTGGTGTTGGACGTTCATTTGGGAAAATTCTCAGTCATAATTGCTTCATTATCTCTTCTCCTTTGGCATTCAATCCATGTATATTACATCTTTATTAGTTGTCCCATAGTCCCTGGATATTCTTTTCTTCTTTTTTTTTTTTCTAATTTTTGTTCTCTTTGACTTTTAATTTTCAAGGATTCTAATGATCTCTTCTCTACTTTAGAGATTCTTTCTTCAGGTGTGTCTAGTCTACTAATGGATCTATCAAAGGCATTTTTTTTGTTAGGTTATAGTGTTTTCTTTCTCTCCAACAGTCCCCCCTCCACCTTTGGGATTTTCATCTCTCTGCTTACATTGTAAATCTGTTCTTACATGCTGACTACTTTCTCCTTTAGAGCCTTTAGCATATTAATCATAGTGGTTTTAAATTCCAACATTGTGGGAGCTCCTAGAGCTTGGCTGGCTGAGATTTAAGAAAGAAATGTTTTGGTTGAGAAGCAGCAAAACAGAACAGGAAAAGCAGGTCTCCTTTGAAATGTCAAGACTGAAGATAGCCTGAACTTGCCTGTGGATCAGCATGTTTTCCCCCTATGTAAATGCTTAATTTAAAGTAGTAAAACAATCCCCTTCCTATGACATATACACTGCCACTGTCATGTATGCCTGTGCGTCACTACCCTGATTGTATTGTTCCCCTGATAATCTATGAGGGTGCTTCGTTCCTGTATTTGAAACCACACATTCCTTTCCTCTGCACCCCTTGATATGTACTGATAAGATCCTCAATAAAAACTGGAGATGAGTTTTGCTCGGGGCCATCACCACTCGGCCCCCTTGCCCTCTCCTTTCTGTGAGTAATCGGTCATCCGCCACCCAAGTGTTTGTGGATCAAACCCAGCACAGCATCCCTGCCATGTCTCATTCTGATAATTGTTCTGTCTTTTAATTTTTTTTTTTTTTTTGCCTTTTGGTATGCCTTGTCATTTTTTCTTGATAGCCAGACATGATCTAGTGGGTGAAAGGAATTGTTATACGTGGGTCTCTAGTAATGTAGATGTGAGATGTGAAGAGAGGTGAAGCATTCCTTAGTTCTCTATTATGGTTTCAATCTTTTAGTGTCCTATGCCTCTGGTTTGTAAACTTCACAAGTGTTTCTCAGTTTTTTCCTTCCCACTTAGGTGAGTGAGATGACTAGAACTGGCTGAAGTTGGGTATTTCCTTTCCACAGGTCAGTTAGATTCTGATAATACCCCAACAGGTTAGGCTGTGGTTAACTAGTTTCCATTGAGATAGGTTTGTCAAGAACAGAGTGCTCTGGCATATTTCAAAATGATTCCTTTCCCCCTCCTCCTGCTAGAAGAATGAGGGAATTTTTTAAATCTAACATATGCTGCAGGAATCTGGTTGACCTCCTGAAAGTATATCTCAGTATTATAGAGCAACCATGTGACTGGATTCTCTAATTTTGTTGTTGTTGTTGTTGTTGCTTGTTTGCTTTTTTTTTTTTTTTTTTAACTCTCAAGCATTGTCCATATTGAATCTCCAGCACTTTGTCAATTACAGTTCAGGTTTTCCTACAATACCACTGAATTCCACAGTGGTCTCATGAGTCTCTGCTCTGGCAAGCCACAACTCCTTGTATTTGCTTGTCTCTCCAGTTTTGTGGGGTTCAGTGGTTTGCCCTGTGTCCTTCCCTGTCTTATTGTTGCAAGAAGAGTTGCCGATTTTTGTCTGTTCAGCTTTTTACTTTTTCTTATTATAGAGGGGCAACTTCCAAGCTCATTAAATGTGAAAATAAACTGCCTTTCACTTACTTTTTATATTAGCACATTAACTTTCTTGAGTTTCCTAAGTTTAAAAGACAGTTTAAAAAATCTGCAAACTTTATTTCTTTGGGGAAGCAGATATAAAACTATTTTCTATGTATTCATTGCCAAACTACTTGAATGAGTCAACTATATCCACTTCATCACTTACCATTATTCAATGCAGTCTACTATCTACCCTAGCACATCATTGAAATAGCATTTAAGATCACTAATGACCTCCTAATTGCCAAATCAGTGGCATATTTTCAGTATTCATCTTACTTAATCTTTCCAGCTCAAGAGATAATGGTGCCTCTCTCTTCTTGAAATTGTCTGTTGTTTTAGTGACACATTGTCTCTAATCCACACTTTTATTCAAGGTTCCATATTCAAGATGTCAATTTTCCACTAGCCCTTTAACTGAAAGTCTTAGAATATTTTAAATTCAACAGAATATCAAAACAACTATATGATAGCCTGTTTCCATCATAATTTCTCACCCTTACATCTTTTCCACCTTTTATATTCTTCTGCATTTAAAGATAAAATTTGTTAGCCTCTGCCTGGTTCATTGCCCTTCCCAGTCCTCTCTTGCTAGAACTAGAGTTACTGTCTCCTCCCACCTGCAAATTCAGCCATATTCTTCTTTGTAAACTAATTCTAATTAAGGCAAGGAAACAATCAGTAGCCTTAGGAAACATATTTAGGAAGTCCAAATTAAGTTGATTTCTCAAATCTGTGATTTAATGACATAGTCATCCCTATACTTATGATTTTCTGTTAATCCCTGTCTGTTGGTCTTGGTCTACAAAAGTGGTCATCTATTATTGTCAACCTTCTTAGGTGTTTTCCAGCCTTTTCTCCAAGAGCCTCTTCTATTTCATTCTTCCATTTCCAATCCATTCTTCACAGATAATTTCTAAATCATAAACTCTGTGACATTATTTATATATTTTTAAAAATATTTATGTAGTTCCCTATTGCTTATTGTTACATTGTCATATGATTAAGAACCTTAACAATTTAATAGACTCCTGTATCCACCCAGTAGTCTCACTCCATAGGACAGCTCCCCAGACATCTAACATACAGTAGTCACTTTCTATATTTTGCTGGTTTGAATGTTTATAACCCCTGTAGTAGGCATTTCTGGGAACACAATATTAATAAAAAATCATTCTCCTGACAAAGTTCCTGATACAATAGGTAGAGTTGGTTTATGATCAACGTTAATGACAGATAAATTTAAAGAAATATCAATTTATAGACAGCCATAAGAATAGCCTCTCATTCAAGATCTTGCAGATCTTATGTCAGCACTATGTTGGACATGCCCTGGTAAATGAAAATTCGGTAGGGATGTCATTGGTCCAATGCAAAGCAACTTTAGAGTTCTGAGGTATAAGCACTGATATTTAAAATGTAGAGTAAGAGCAAGTATAAAGGTATACAGTAAGTCCATGTCTAAATATAGAGTTGACATCAGGTAAGAAATCCATGGAGGATTCTGGGTCAGCCAGTGGAGGTAATATTACTCTAGGTATAGGGAGAGAAGGCACTGATAATGGGAAACAGGTGTAACTTGCCAAGGAAAGGCAGAATATTATCCACAAATTAAAAATAGGAAGCAGAGTAATGACCTAATTAGTTGGAAAAGCACTGTTATGACAGAAAAAGAGTAGATTGGATGAAACTATGGGCAAGGGATTGTGATTCAATTTAACCTTTGCAAATTATCAAGTCCATGGGATAGGGAGGAAATCTAATGAGAATTGCTACAGTCAGCTTTGTAGGAGATTAATGGCTAGAACCTAATGTATAAAAATGGGCTTGTTCTAGACACTACTTTTTCCTTGAAGGAATCCCAACTTCTTACTAAATAGTCAAATCTCTTAGTTTGTGAAAACTAAAAAAGTTTATAACACTGAGTTTTCTATCAAATAAACCTGCAAACAAACTGAATCTAATTATGTCTTAATTAAGTCCTAAATTGTATGGTCTTGAAGTAAATATATATATATGCACTTAAAATATGTTCTTTAGTAATCAAATTTGCATAAATATATTTTTCTCAAAATTTTAAAACTATTGCCTGGAAGTTTCTAATTTTATGATAGTTGCTTGCTTTATGTTTACCATTGCCAAAAAATAATCTATTGAGTTTGATTCTATCTAAACAAACATGATGAGTATTCTAAAAGAGTTAATTCGTGGACTGTTTAAGGCAAAAAGTGATCTGTTAAATCGAGAGAAATTTTACTGCACACTTTACAAAATACTGTGTTATCCTTTCCAAGGACAGGGATCAAGTCTCCTTCAAAGGCTAAAATTTTAAACACATAAAGTTTATCTCCTGAAACATCCTTTGAAGATTCCTTACTTAAAATGGAATAATCGAACTTCTCATGGTTACTCTAGTACTGACCATGGCTACTGAAAGTATATTTACATCTTTTAGAAACCACATGGATAAGTAAATAATATGTTTGGGACTTCCAGTTATAACACAATTGGATATTTCTTCAATAATATACTATCCTTTTGTATTCTAAAGTTATGAACAACTGGAAATGGTTAGAAATGTATTGTCATATTATATATAATATATATGTCACCGATTTAAAACAATTATTTATTTATTTATTTATTTATTTATTATTTTTATTTTTTAATTCACATGCAAGTTAGCATATAGTGCAATGATTTCAGGAGTAGAGTCCAGTGATTTGTCCCCTATGTATAACCCTATTGCTCATCCAAACAAGTGTCTTCCTTAATCACCTCATCCATTTGGCCAATACCACCACCCAACACTTCTCCAGCAACCCTCAGTTTGTTCATTGTATTTAAGAGTCTCTTATGTTTTCTTGCCCTCCTTGTTTTTATATAATTTTTGCTTTTCTTCCATTACGTGCATCTGTTTGGATCTTAAATTCCACATATGAGTGAAATCGTGTGATATTTGTCTTTCTCTGTCTAACTAATTTCACTTAGCATAATACCCTCTAGTTCCATCCACATAGTTGCAAATGGCAAGATTTAATTTTTTTTGATTGCCAAGTAATACTCCATTGTATATATACCACATCTTCTTTATCCATTCATCTGTTGATGGACATCTGGGCTCTTTCCATATTTTGGCTATCGTTGATAGCACTTCTACAAACATTGGGGTACATGTGCCCGTTCAACACAGCACACTTGTGTTTCTTGGATACATACCTAGCAGTGCCATTGCTGGCTTGTAGGGTAGTTCTATTTTTAATTTTTTGAGGAACTCCACACTGTTTTTCAAAGTGGCTGCACCAGTTTGCATTCCCACCAGTGGTGTAAAAGAGATCCTCTCTCTCTGCATCTTTGCCAACATCTGTTGTTGCCTGAGTTGTTCAGTTTAGCCCTTCTGACTGGTGTGAGATGGTAATTCATTGTGCTTTTGATTTGTATTTCCCAGATGATGGGTGATGTTGAGCATTTTCTCATGGGTCTGTTAGTCATCTGGATGTATTCTTTGAAGAAGTGTCTATTCATGTCTTTTGCCCATTTCTTCACTGGATTATTTGTTTTTTGGGTGTTGAGTTTGATAAGTTCTTTATAGATCTTGGATATTATCTGATATGACCTTTATCTGATATGACCTTTGCAAATATCTTCTCCCATTCCGCTGGTTGCCTTTTAGTTTTTCTGATTGTTTCCTTTGCTGTCAGAAGTTTTTCATTTTGATGAGGTCCCACTAGTTCATTTTTGCTTTTGTTTCCCTTGCCTCCAGAGATGTGTTAAGAAGTTGCTGCAACTGAGGTCAAAGAGGTTTTTACCTGCTTTCTTCTCTAGGATTATGATGGCTACCTGTCTTATGTTTAGGTCTTTCATCCGTTTTGAGTTTATTTTTGTGTATGGTGTAAGAAAGTGGTCCAGGTTCATTTTGCCACATGTCGCTGACCAGTTCTCCCACCATTTGCTAGAGACTGTCTTTATTCCATTAGATATTCTTTCCTGCTTTTTTCAAAGATTAGTTGGCCATACGTTTGTGGGTCCATTTCTGGGCTTTCTATTCTGTTCCCTTGATCTGAGTGTCTGTTCTTGTGCCAGTACCATACTGTCTTGATAGTTACAGCTTTGTAGCATAGCTTGAAGTCTGGGATTGTGATACCTCCAGCTTTGGTTTTCTTTTTCATGATTACTTGGACTATTCAGGGTCTTTTCTGGTTCCATACAATTTTTAGGATTGTTTGTTCTAGCTCTGTGAAGAATGCTGGTATTATTTTGATAGGGTTTGCATTGAATATGTAGATTGCTTTGGGTAGTATAAACATTTTAACAATATTTGTTCTTCCAAGCCATGGGCATGTAATGTTTTTCCATCTTTTTGTGTCTTCTTCAATTTCTTTTATAAGCTTTCTATAGTTTTCAGTGTATAGATTTTTTACCTCTTTGGTTGGGTTTATCCTAGGTATTTTATGGTTTTTGGTGTAATTGTAAATGGGATAGATTCCTTGATTTCTCTTTTTGTTGCTTCATTATTGGTGTATAGGAATGCAACAAATTTATGTGCATTGATTTTATATCCTCCAACTTTGCTGAATTCATGAATCAGTTCTAGCAGTTATTTGGTGGAACCTTTTGGGTTTTCCATGTAGAGTATCATGTCATCTGTGAAGAGTGAAAGTTTGATTTCCTCCTTGCTGATTCCTTTTATTCCTTTGTGTTGTCTGATTGCTGAGGCTAGGGCTTCCCAATACTATGTTGAATAAAGGTGGCGACAGTGGACATCCCTGTCATGTTCCTGTCATGTTCCTGACCTTAGGAGGAAAACTCTCAGTTTTTCCCCATTGAGGATGATATGAGTGGTGTGTCTTTCATATATGGCCTTTGTTATCTTGAGATATGATCCTTCTATCCCTACTTTCTTGAGGGTTTTTTTCAAGAAAGTTTGCTATATTTTGTCAAATGCTTTCTCTGCATCTATTGAGAGGATCATATGATTCTTGTCCTTTCTTTCATTGGTGTGATGTATCGCACTGATTTTTTTGCAGACATTGAACCAGCCCTGAATCCCAGGTATAAATCCACTTGGTTGTGGTGAATATTCTTTAAATGCATTTTTGGATCCGATTGGCTAATATCTTGTTGCGGATTTTTGTGTCCTTGTTCATCAGGGAAATTGATCTGTATTTCTCCTTTTATTGGGATCTTTATCTGGTTTTGGAATCAAGGTAATGCTGGCTTCATAGAATGAGTTTGGAAGTTTTCCTTCCATTTCTATTTTTTGGAACAGCTTCAAAAGAATAGGTGTTTACTCTTCTTTATATGTTTGGTAGAATTCCCCTGGAAAGCCATCCCAACTCTGGACTCTTTTTTGTTGGCAGATTTTTTATTTTAATTTGATTTCTTTACTGGTTATGGATCTGTTCAAATTTTCTATTTCTTCCTGTTTCAGTTTTGGTCATTTATATGTTTCTAGGAATTTGTCCATTTCTTCCAGGTTGCCCAATTTATTGGCATATAATTGCTCATAATATTCTCTTATTATTGTTTTTATTTATGCAGTGTTGTTTCTGATCTCCTCTCTTTAATTCTTGATTTTATTTATTTGTGTCCTTTCCATTTTCTTTTTGATCAAATTGGCTAGGAGTTTATCAGTTTTGTTAATTCTTTCAAAGAACCAGCTCCTGGTTTCATGGATCTGTTCTACTGTTTTGTTGTTGTTGTTGTTGTTGTTTATAGCATTGATTTCTGCTCTAATCTTTATTATTTCCCCTCTTATTCTGGTTTTGGTTTATTTACTGTTCTTTTCCCAGCTCTTTAAGGTGTAAGGTTAGGTTCTGTATCTGAGATCTTTCTTCCTTATTTAGGAAGGCCTTGGTTACTATCTACTTCCCTCTTATGATGTCTTTGCTGCACACCAGAGGTTTTGGGTTGTGTTTTCATTTTCATTGGCTTCCACATACTTTTTAATTTACTCTTTGCTTTCTTAGTTAGCCCATTCATTCTTCAGTTGGATGTTCTTTAGTCTCCAAGTATTTGTTGTCTTTCCAAATTTTTTCTTGTAGTTGATTTCGAGTTACATAGTGTTGTGGTCTGAAAATAGGCACGGTATGATCTCCATCTTTCTGTACTTGTTGAGGGATGATTTGTGTCCCAGTATGTGATCTATTATGGAGAATTTTCCATGTGCAGTCGAGAACAATGTGTATGCTGCTGTTTTATGATGAAATTTTCTGAATATATCTGTTAAGTCCATCTGGTCCAGTGTGCCATTCAAAGCCTCTGTTTCCTTATTGATTTTCTGTTTAAATGATATGTCTATTGCTATAAGTGGGGTATTGAAGTTTCCTACTATTGTGGTATTATTATCAATGAGTTTATTTATGTTTGTGATTAATTGATTTACATATTTATGTGCTTCCACTTTGGGAGCATAAATTTTATAATAGTTAGATCTTCTTGGTGGATAGACCCCTAAATTATGATATAATGCTCTTCTTTATCTCTTGTTACAGTCTTTATTTTAAAATCTAGATTGTCTGATATAAGTATGGCTACTCCAGCTTTCTTTTGGCAACCATTAGTATGATAGATGGTTCCCCATCCCCTTACTTTCAATCTGAAGGTGTCTTTAGGTCTAAAATGGGTCTCTTGTCAATAGCATATAGATGGATTTTGTTTTCTTATGCATTCTGTTACCCTACATCTTTTGATTTGGAGCATTTAGTCCATTGACATTTAGAGTGAGCACTGAAAGATATGAATTTATTGCCATTATGTCGCCTGTAGAGTTGGAATTTCTGGTGGCATTCTCTGGTACTTTCTAGTCATTGTTGTTTTTGGTCTTTTTGTTTTGTTTCATCTTTTCTCCTCTCAGAGAGTCCCACTTAAAATTTCTTGCATTGCTGGTTTAGTAGTCATGAACTCCTTTAATTTCTGTTTGGGAAACTTTTTCTCTCTCCTTTTATTTTGAATGACAGCCTTGCTGGATAAAGAATTCTTAGCTGCATATTTTTCTGATGTAGCACATTGAATATACCCTGCCATTCCTTTCTGGCTGCCAAGTTTCTGTGGACAGGTCTGCTGCGAACCTGACCTGTCTTCCCTTGTAGGTTAAGGACTTTTTTTTTTTCCTTGGTTGCTTTCACGATCCTTTCCCTGTGGGCTTGTGTCTTTTGTGGATTTGACTATGATATTTACCTTGTTGATGGTCTGTTTTTGTTGAATCTAATGGGGGTTCTCTGTGCTTTCTGAATTTTGATGTCTGTGTCTTTCCCCAGGTTAGGAAAGTTTTCAGCTATGATTTGCTCACATAACCCTTCTACCCCTTGTTCTCTCTTCCTTTTCTGGGACCTCTATGATTCAGATGTTATTCCCTTTTACTGAGTCACTGAGTTCTCTAATTCTTATATCAAGCTCTTTTGCCTTAGGTTCCCTCTTTTTTCCTGCTTCATTATTCTCCATAAATCTGTCCTCTATATCTGCTTTACTGCTCTGCTACATCCATCCTTACCTCCATAGCATCCATTCAAGATTGCATCACAGTTATAGCATTTTTAATTTTGTCCTGACTAGATTTTTCTTCTTTTAACTCTGCAGAAAAGGATTCTATGCTTTTCTCAACCCCATCTAGTATTTTTATTATCATGATTCTATATTCTTGTCCAGATATCCTGCTTGTGTCTGTGTTGAGTAAGCCCTGACTGTCATTTCTTCCTATTCTTTCTTTTAGGATGAATTCCTTCATTTCATTTGAAAGGAAAAATATACTTAATAAAATAAAAAAATAGTAAAAATTTAAAAAATTAAAAACAACACAAAAAAATCAAGTAAAGGATGCTAGATCCTGGGTGTGTTTTGGTCTGGTTGTTGAAAGAATCTTGACAGAATAGAGAAAAAAAGGGAAAGAAACACAAAGAAAAAAAGGGGGGGGGAGTAAGGGGAAATGTTTGCAAATTAAAAAAAATGAATGCAACAAAATAGGATGAAATGAAATGATGAAAGTAAAGTAAAATTGAAAAAAAGTACAAAAAAGTAGAAAGTAGAGTAGAAAAAATTAAAGAAAAATCTTTTTTTATATAAACAAAATAAAAATAATTTTTTCTCTTTCTGTATTGAAGAATAAGAAAAGGAAAGAAAAAGAAAAAAGTTGATTAGATAGACCAGTGAAGAGAATGAAATATGATTGAAATTACATCCAGTTTCCTCCTAGGAGTCAAACTGTGAAGCACTTTATAGTTCGTAAACTAGCAGGTGGAGAGACTTACGGTGCTCCTCTAGAGTGCAGTCCGCTCAGTTGAGCAGGGCTTGGTGTAACCGCTCTATTCTCCACTAGATGGCGTTGCTTAGTTCACTGTGAAGGATCCTTTGTGGTGCCTGTGGGCACGTATGCTCTTGGGCGGGAGAAGTGAAATGGCGTCACCCAACTACCTCGTCCCTGGAATCAGAACTCTGTGCTCTTGAAGACCAGCAACCAAGCACCCCTCCTTTGTCTCCAACTTCCGTCCATTTCCTGCTACCAAACTGTCACTGACCAAGCTATCAGCCTGCCAGGTGGCACCTTCTTCCGAGTTTTATCTGACATGGGGTTGTGTTTTGAAACCCCTCTCTTCTGAGGGCTCTGCAGCTTTGACCCACTCAGACCCTCCTGGGGGAGGGTCTCGCTGAGCAGTGGCTGGGTGCTTGTCTGCCCCCAGGAATGTTCCTGTGACTTTGCTGCTGTGGATGCCCGGAGACTGCAGGTCGGGTGCCAACCCACCCCTAAAAAGTTGTGTGATCGTGTAGCAGCATTGTTTCAGAGATTATGGTAAATCACGACACACATCTGGCACGAGGCTTCACCCTTAATGTCCTTGTTTCAGCACCAGTGAAAGTGGCTCTTCTCTGGGGGGTCTGCTGGGATCTTGACCTATGGCGAGGGGTAACTGCCACTCCCCATGTGGCCTGGGGACACTTCAGACCTTGCTGTCTGCTCCTAGAGATTTGCCCTTCCCAGCAGAGCACCACCAGGTACTGAGCTGTGCTCCCCTGTTATTTAGAATCTTAATGGAATTTAAACCCTCTCCTTTCTCCCTTTTTCATTCAGTCCCTTTGCATCTGTTTCCACTCTATCTCTTTTTCTTCAGCTGCTTTCAATGGGGAGTGCTTTTCCTGTGCTCTCCGCCCTCTCACTTTTCTCTCTCCAGGGCTTTTCTCACTCCCAATTCATCTCTCCGTGCCACGTACCTGCCGAGTTCTGTGGTTCAGGTTGTGCAGATTATTGTGTTAATCCTCAGGTAAGTTTCCTAGGTGTGCAAGATGGTTTGGTGTTGATCTAGCTGCATTTCAGGAAAGAGAGAGGCAAAAAAACCTTCCATGCTGCTCTGCCATCTTGGCCCCTCCCTCAAGTCACTGAGTTTTAAGACTCCTAGACTGAGGTACACTTGCACTATATAGAGACAATTGTATTAGGAGAAATGTGACTTTTCACTAGGTAAAAACTTCAACCTATATTTACTCTATGCGTCCAGCATAAAAGAAAGGCACTGTTAAAGCAAGTATGTGTTTAATAGCAACAGAATCAAAATACAGAATACTATATTACCACTTTCCAAATTTCCTTGGTAAAATTTTCTTAATATGTAGAGACTTAAGTTCTATTGTACAGCAGAGGTATTGGTTCAAGATTAAAAACAAAAGCAAACATTTCTGTAGAAAGAATTGCTTCAGATTCTAGTAGGCTTTACCAAGAGAGTATATCCAATGAAGTGTTTTGCATCAACTAAAATAAAGTTTATAAAAGCACATACATATTTAATAGACAAGGTTTTATTAATTTGACAATTATAACATATATCAACAAACTCATTAATTAATGGTTATGAATATCAGATCCTGAAAATTGCTGATAAACCAACACATTCCAAAGACTATTTTTTTTAACTACAGGTTTAATATATTTTGTATTTGAAATCATTACTAAAATGAACTTTTACAGTTAGCACCTTATGAAGAAATAGAAAATTTGAACAAACCCATAACCAGTAAAGAAATTGAATTAGTAATCAAAATTCTCCCAACAAACAAGAGTCCAGGGCCGGATGGCTTTCTAGGGGAATTCTAAAATACCACTTTATAATTTTACACATAGCACTTTCTCATATATTACTTAACTTATATCTAATTTCAATTTCGTACCTAAAATAAAATCATAATTCAGCTCAATCTTTTTTGTTCTGGTTATAGATAGTATCCTAAGGGAAGGAATTGTACACAGCATTAGTTTAATTTCAGTGTTATTTTAAAAGAGATCCAAGAAAAGTACAAGTCATAATCAATCAGAGATAAACTAGAAAAGCATGAATTATGTGACTCTGAGTTCCTCACTACTTGTCTAAAGTCATTGTGCCAAATATGAACAACCAAATATGTAGCTAAGTATAACTTGTTACTCAACCTGATTTAAAATTGCTTAAAAATGAGTTAAGGATATAAGATTGTGAACAGAAATAACGTATTATAGTGTTTTTTAAACACTATAATAAAGTTTTTTAAACTTTTTGGAGTATTGGATGAATACTATCCATGGATAAAATATAAAAAAGAAAAATGACTACAAGATGACAACCTGGATGTTTTTCGTCTTTAAGCCCACAGGGATTCTAGTTCCAGTCCTCACTAATTCACTCTCTCATCATATTTCTTAGCATATTGTACTGCCTCTTTTGTCCAGACTTTGAGAAGTAGCAGAGATGTGTATTGATAGGACAAAAATAAACATAAGGACACATAGATGATGTTTTAATGTACAAATCCCCAGATTTGTACATTACTGGAAAATTAGTAATTACTAGTTAATAACACAATGCAAGTTGTAGTATAGCTATAATCATCTAGTTTCCCCTCTATAGCCTATAAATTCTCCAGCACTGTTGGATCTTCTGGGTTGAGTGATGGAAAATCAATATTTCTGTTCTGTTCAGAGCAGGGAGCAAACTCTTTTGTTCAGTGTTTCTTAAACACACACACACACACACACACACACACACAACCAGTTTATCTTATTAAAGTAGAATTCATTTTCTCTCTATTTTTATGGAGTTACTCACTCCATAAAAAAAAGACATTTTCATGACTAGGATATATTAAAAAAGACATTTTCATGACTAGGATAATGTCTGGCAACATATTTTATCCATTTTTTTCAAAGCTAGCTTTCTAGGCTGAAACATAGTTTTTGAGGGGAGGAAAGTGACTTATAGGTGGGATGACTACATTATTTGGGGAGGGATGAAATAAATATTAGAAAAATATGAAAATAGTGTACAGATATATGCCCACTTCTTAACATAAGAGCCTATTGTGTAAAATATTGCATTAAAACCCTAAATCCAGAATTGGAATTTTCAATTTTTAAGCCACTTATTGACAATTCATTACCTTCAGAGTGTCTCAGTCTCTGTGACTAATAAATGCTAAAAGGAAAAGTTTTTCAAATATTTTTTAATTAAAATTTGAATTGTTTTATATATATGAATATTCTTATATGAAAGCATTTCTATACAAACATTTAAAGATTATCTGTTTTCTTAAATAAAATAAATTTCCTTAGTGTCACAGATTTGAAGTGACTAATCACTGAAATGTAGTCACAGACATTTCCAAAATGTATGCCATGTTTCTTGAAATAGAGAGAGTTAAAACATCCAGTCTCTCATTGACTTGGGGGTTGTAGGAGGGGGTGAGGTGGTCATGTAAATTATAGATTTTTATATTGCACATAAATTGATTAAGCAAAAACTAAGTGTGTTAGTCTCCTGGGGTTTCCCTAACAAAGTACCACAAACTGGGTTTGTTTAGAACAAAGGAAATTTATTCTCTTGGTTCTGGAGGCTGAAAGTCCAGAATGAAGGTGCTGTCACTTTCTGAAGCTTTGGAGGAGGATGATTTCTTGTCTCATCCTACCTTCTGATAGTTGCAGGCAATTCTTGCTCTTTTTTTGGCTTGTAGATGCATCACTCCACACTCCCTCTGTCTTCACATAGTTGTCTCCATTGTGCATGTGTCTTTGTGTCTTTTTTCTCCTTAGAACAATAGCAGACAGCAGTCATATTGGTAATGGCCCACCTTACTCCAGTAGAAACCTCATGTTAACTGAAATAATTACATATGCAATGGCTTGATTTCCAATAAGGTTTTATTCTGAGATTCCAGGAAAAATATGAAGTTTTGGTGCATATGGCTCAATCCAGCACTAAACAATGTTTATCATTTTTTTTATAACTCTCATTCTTAGGAAAAAGACATTGAAGATTAAATATCAAGAGATTTCACCTCTGCTTTCAAGTTACAGTAAGTCTATTTGTCCTAAAATTTATTGAAATGTTAAATATTGAGATGGCACCTTATTTAATACGGTTTGAACAATGTGTAAAATCACTGATATAAATGGATAGAGCCATTTACTGTAATTGCCTTTATATGTTTGATAAAAGAGAAATACCATTTCAGCAAAAGGATAGATGGAGTGTTAATGGGATTAATCAGTGTGCTGATGTGAATGGTAGCTTAAGTAGAACTGCCCTAAAGCAATAGGCACTTAAAAAGCAGCTATTTGGAAAAAAAATCTCATTTTTCAAGAATTCATGCAAGGTATTATTAAGGTTAAGAAATTCAGTTATATGTCAAGGTAACTATCATTACTCTTTCATTATTTAATAAATATTTATTAAGTATCAACTATATATTTGGCTCCATATAGGTACTATGCAGTACAGAAGGAAGTAAAAATATGATTTATATTTCCAGTCCAAAACCTTGAGGAAACTTTTGTAGCCTGGAATTTCCAGTGATAGCAACCTGACTTATAAAGGATTATAATGCCTCCATAGTCCTTTTTGAAACATTTTAAAATCATACCTTATGAATTGTATATGAAAACCTAAAATATAAAAACTCAATGGAAAGTAGCATGTCATTCAATCCCACAACTTTTAATTAGGTCTGTTAGTTCACAAGCAGAATAATATTTATAAATGCCTAATAATTTCATATTGAATTACTATAAAATTTTGAAGTGCACTGTACTGTGTTCTTCTGTCTTTGTTCCAAATATACTTGTCAGAACGTTGAGAGCAATTTCTCACTGTCATGAAAATACACTTGCTGTTTAATTCCAATAGTTCTCCCTGGGGGAGTTTAAATTTCAGTCTGTATTTGTGTCAACTAAGTGGTCATGCAATTGTTTAAGAGGTCAGCAGATTTCCTTTATTTTATTTTTTTAATTAAAAATTTTTATTTTATGTTAATTCCAGTATAGTTAACCTATAGTGTTATATTAGCTTCAGGTGTACAATATAGTGATTCAGCAATTCTATAGGTTACTCAGTGCTCATCGTCATAAGTGTAGTCTTAATCTCCATCACTTACTTCATCCATTCCTCCACTGACCTCCCTCTGGTAACCGTCAGTTTGATCTCTAGAGTTAAGAGTCTGTTGTAGGTTTGTCTCTTTTCTTCTTTGTTCATTTGTTTTTTAAATGCCACATATGAGTTAAATCATATTGTATTTTTCTTTCTATGATTAACTTTTTTCACTTAGCATTATACTATCTAGATCCATCTATGTTGTTGCAAATGGCAAAATTTCATTATTTTTTTATGGCCAAGAAATGTTTCAGTGTGTGTGTGTGTGTGTGTGTGTGTGTGTGTGTCACATCTTCTTTAGCCATTCATCTATTGATGGATACTTGGGATGCTTCCAGAATTTGGCTATTGTAATTAATGCTGCCTAAACATAGGGCTGCATATATTTTTTGAATTAGTGTTTTTGTATTCTTTGGGTAAATACTCAGTAGGGCAATGGTAATTCTATTTTTAACTTTTTTAAAAAAATAAATGTTTATTTTTGAGAGAGAGAGAGAGAGAGAGAGAGAGAGAGAGAGAGAGAATGCATGGGGGAGGGGCAGAGGGCAAAGGAGACAGAAAATCCGAGCTGTCAGCACAGAGCCTGATGCAGGGCTCCAACTCACAAACCATGAGATCATGACCTGAGCCGAAGTCGAACACTTAACTGACTGAGCCACCCAGGTGCCCCTCTATTTTTAACTTTTTGAGGAAACTCTATACTTGTTTTCCACAGTGGTTGCACCAGTTTGCATTCCCACCAACAGTGCACGAGAATTCCGTTTTCTCCATATCGTGCCAACACCTATCGTTTCTTGTGTTTTTTATTTTAGCCATTCTGACAGGTGTGAGGTGATAGCTTATTGTGTTTTTAATTTGCTTTCCCGTGAAGATTAGTATTTTTAAGAATCTTTCCATGTGTTATTGACCATCTGTCTTTAGAGAAATGTATGTTTATGTCTTCTGCCCATTTTTTAATTGGATTATTTTTTTGTGTGTTTATTTATATAAGTTATTTATATATGTATATAAATATTACGTTTTTATTTAAATCCTAGTTAATTAACATATAGTGTAATATTGGTTTCAAGAGTAGAATTTAGTGATTCATCACTTACAGTTAACACCCACTGCATATCACAACCAGTGCCCTCCTTAATGTCCATCTCCTCTCCAGGAACCCTTAGTTTATTCTCTATAGTTAAAAGTCTCTTATGGTTTTCTTCCCTCTCTTTTTTTTCCCTCCCCCTGTGTTCATCTGTTTTGTTTCTTAAATTCCACATGAGTGAAACCATCAGGTATTTGTCTTTCTCTGACTTATTTTATCATAATACAGTCTAGCTCGATCTATGTTGTTGCAAATGGCAAGATTTTGTTCTTTTTGATGGCTGAAAAATATTCCATAGTAGATATATACACCACATCTTATTTATCCATTCATCAGTCCATGGATGTTTTGGCTCTTTTTATAATATGGCTATTGTTGGTAATGCTGTTATAAATATCAGGGTGCTTGTATTCTTCTTAGTCAATATTTTTGTATCCTTTGGGTAAATGCCTAGCAGTGTAATTGCTGGTTTAGAGTAGTTCTATTTTTACCTTTTGAGTAACCTCCTTACTGTTTTTTGGAGTGGCTATACCAGATTTTATTCCCACCAAAAGTGTAAGCATCCTTGCCAACATCTGTTGTTTCCTATATTGTTAATTTTAGCCATTCTGACAGGTGTGAGTTGGTATCTCATCATGGTTTTGATTTGTATCTCCCTGATGATGAGTGGTGTTGAGCATCTTTCATGTGTTCATTAGTCATCTGTGTGTCTTCTTTGGAAAAATGTCTATTCATGTCTTCTGCCCATTTCTTAACTGAATGGTTTGTTTTTGTGTGTTGAGTTTTACAAGTTCTTTATAGATGTCCATGTGATGTGTCATTTGTAAATATCTTCTGCCATTCTGTCGGTTGCCTTTTTTTTGTTGATTATTTGCTTTTCTGTGCAGTAACTTTTAATTTTGATGTAGTCCCAATAGTTTATTTTTCCTTTGTTTCTCTTGCCTCAGAAGACACATCAAGAAAAATATTACAATGGCCAGTATCAGAGAAATTATTTACTTTCTGTGCTTTCTTCTGGATTTTTGTGGTTTCAGGTCTCACATTCGGGTCCTTAATCCACTTTGAATTCATTTTTGTAAATAGTGTAAGAAAGTGAGGTCAGCAGGTTTTCCAATATTTTAGGATATTTCCTTTAGTGAAGAAAAACTTTTTGGAAGTTTATTGGTTGTTTCACATCTTCACACTATTGTTTAGCAAGTTGCTGCTCTAGTCCTTCGACTTGAAAGTATGAACAATTTTGCTAATGTGACATATTTTAGAAAGTTTGAAGAGAATTTGGGTTCAAATATTCAAACAACAGAATAACGAAATCTTTTCTTCTTTCACATAATTTGAAATGACATCCATACAAATAGCATTGTGTTCAGTAATAAGATAGTTCATTTGTATATAAATTGACCAGAACTATAGGAAAATTAATTTTTTACAAATTCACACTCAAGAAATATTGTCAGATCCTTCATTTGTCATAATACTTTATTCAAAGGAGAATAAATTACGGCAAACCAGTTTAACTTTAATGGTAATTAACATATTTGTTAAGCTACCCAATAAGTATTTGAGTGCCCATTCTGATGCATTCATTGTTCTGCACACTTGAGATACATCAGTGAAAAAGAGACCAAAAAATGTTATATTCAAGGATCTTACCTTCCAGTATCAGTGAGAATGAGCAATACATGTACTGAATAAGTAAAATTAGGAAACTTATAAAAAGGTTCTAAGTGTTATGGGAAAAGAACAAGAAGAGTAAGGTAAGGGGAATAAGGCATGGCAGCTGTGGGGATGTTTGTTTTATTAAATAGAGTGGTCTGGATAGACTGCATTGTAAATTTGAAACTTTAGCACAAACTTGGAACTCCATGAAGGCCCAGAGCATTCCAGATAAAACAAATAGAGTAGTGCCTGGATGGCTCAGTCAGTTAAGCACCCAACTTTGGCTCAGGTCATGATCTCTTGGATCGTGGGTTCTATCCCCGTGTTGGGCTCTGTGCTGACAGCCTGGAGCCTTAAGCCTGCTTTGGATTCTGTGTCTCCCCAACAACTTGGAGACTTGAGCCTGCTTCGGATTCTGTATCTCTCTGCCCCTCCCCTGCTCATGCTCTGTCTCTCAAAAATGAATAAAAATTAAAAAAAATTTAAAAACAACAACAACAAAATAGAGCAAAAGCATCAAGCAGGGTATTTTAGTTCAGCTAGGTGATCATTGTGGCTGGGATTTAATAAAGGAGGGATGGAAGAACAATAGGGAGGAGGTTAGAAAAAAGAAAGGAAAGCCAGATCAAATAGGGCCTTCTAGGTAAGCCATGTTAAAGACATTGCTTTTACTTTAAGGGAAATTGAGAAACATTTTAAGCAAATGACTGACTTGATCTTGTTCATGGTTTTGTATTTTTTATTTTTTAATGCTTCATTTATTTTTGACACAGAGAGAGACAGAGCATGAGTGGGGAAGGGGCGGAGAGAGAGGGAGACCCAGAATCTGAAGCAGGCTCCAGGCTCTGAGCTGTCAGCACAGAGCCCAACGTGGGGCTTGAACCCACAAACTGTGAGATCATGACCTGAGCTGAAGTTGGATGTTTAACTGACTGAGCCACCCAGGTGCCCCTGATCTTGCTCATGTTTTAAGAAGATAATAATTATTTCTGGCTTACTAGAGAAGAGTAAGGATAGAAGAAAGAAAAGCTGGAGGTTATTTTATAATTCTACTGAGACCAGAATTAGTTTCAGTAGATACAGTGGTAGATATAGTTCTATCTATAGTAGTGGTAGATATAGTAATATATGGTTGGATTGTGGTTATACTTTGAAGGTAGAGCTAACTAGATTCCCCTACACACTGGGTGTTGGTTGTGAGGAGAAGAGAAGAGCGTAGGATGCTGGTAAAATTTTGGCATAAGTAATTGTATTGACGGATTTGGTATCAACTGAGATGGGAAAACTGTGGGGCAGTAGGCTTCATAGTTTAAATTTCAAAGTTTAAATTCAAAAGAGAAGGCTGGGAAGGTGACTTTTTAAAAAGAACCGACAAGAAAAAATAACAGAAGCAATAAACATTTCTGAACATAAAGCGTATCGAAATCTTTGAAAATGTTTAACTATATGTGTTTCCTGTGGCTGCTGTAATATATTATCACAAACTTGATGGCTTTAAATAACAGAAAATTATTCTCTCACAGTTCTGGATACCAGAATTCCAACATCAGTTTCTGAATCTATATCAGAGCAAGCTTTCTCTCTGGAGGCTAGTGGATGCTTCGTTCCTTGTTTCTTTCAGCTTCTCATGCTTTGCCTGAGGCTCCATCATTTAGATGTCTGCCTCCATGGTCACATTGCCTCATCTTTTTTTGTCTCTCTCAAATCTCCCTCTGCCTCCCTTACAGATGGGTATATATGATTGTATTTAGGGCTCAAAATAATAAAACAAGATAACTTCCCATCTTAAGATAGTAGACCTTAACATCTGCAAAGACACTTTTACAAATAAACTAACATTTCCAGGACTTAATATCATTTGGGGAGTCATTAGTCTGCCACAAATGGCCAAAGAATGAGTGTAAAAGACCTGGATAAAATAAAGAACACTTATTGTGTCTTTTATTGTTCATATCTTTATGGAGGTATAATTGAAATATAATCTGCTCATATATTGTATATAGTTTGATGAGTTTTGACATATTTATACATCAATGAAAACATTACCACTATCAAGGCAATAAACATTTGCATCACCCTGAAAAGTTTTGTTGTTTCCCTTGTGTAATGTATCCGACATGCCCTGTTCAAATTGAATAGTTTGATGTCATTATAGATTATTTTGAATTTTCCAGAATTTTTAAAAAATGGAATTATGCAATGCATGTTCTTTTTTGGAAGATCTGGATTCATGTTGTGTATATCAATGTTTCATTCCTTTGTATCACTGAGTAGTATTCTATTATATAAACATAAAACAATATTTTTATATTTCATTTTTAAATTAATATTTGGTTTGTTTCCAATTTTTGCCTATTGGAAGTAAGGATGCTATGAATATTCACCTAATGGCATTCCTTAGATATATGCTTTTATTTCTCTTGGGTAACTACCTAGGAGTCATATGCTAGGTCATATACTAACTTTTATATTTAATAGTTTTTATTTTAGAATAGTTTAGATTTCTGGAAAATATGACAAAGTAGAGAGGATTCCTGTGTTCACTTGATTTAGTTTTCTTTATTGCTCATGTAATACATAACTATGGTACACTTGTCACAAAGAATGAAAAGGAATATATGTTGTTATTTACTAAAGTAAAGGCTTTACTCTAATTTCCTTGGTTTTTATCTAATGTCTTATTCTGTTCCAGAATTCTATCCAGGCTACCACATTACATTTAGTTATCACTCTCCTTAATCTTTTCTAGAATGTGACAGTTTTTTGGACTTTTTGTTTTTCATGTTCTTCACAGTCTTGAGGCTTATTGGTCAGGTATTTTGTAGAATGTCTTTTAATTTGGATTTGTCTAGTGTTTTGCTTGTGATTACACAGGAGCTATGGCTTGGGTAAAATACCACATCACTAAAGGTCCATTCTCATCATATTCATATCAGCTCTCAATTCACTTTAGCACTAATAATGTTAAGTTTGGTCAAATGACTGAGGCAGTGTTTGTCAGGTTCCTGTACTACACAGTTACTTTTTTCCTCATGTGGTAATGTTTAAAGAAACTATTAAATTTTTTCAAGGGGATTGTAACATATTATATTTCCTCTATGACAGTTTCAGTTCCTCCACCTCTTTGTCAGCACTTTGCACGGTCAATCTTTGAAATTTATGCATTCTGGTGGGTATACGGTGGCTTTTCATTGTAGTCCTCATTTGCATTTTATTTTTATTTCCCTAATGACAAATGGTGAGTAGCTCTCTCCATTTGCATACTTGCCATCCTCAGATCTTTGGGAATTTTTTTTTCAAATCTTTTGTTCATTTTGAAATTAGGCTGTCATTTGATAACTGAGTTATAAGCCTTCTTTATATTCAGGATATAAGTTGTTTATCAGATAGGTCTTGAAAATATTTTGTCTAATTTTATGTTTTAACTTTTATTTTTCATTAACTTAGCATTTGAAGAGCAGAAATTTTTAATTTTGATCAAGATCAGTTCATAAAATTTCCTTTTGTGCTTTATATATGTGCTATTGTATCAGAAATGTTTTGCCTAGGGGCACCTAGGTGGCTCAGTTGGTTGAGCATCCAGCTTCAGCTCAGGTCATGATCTTGTGGTTCATGAGTTTGGGCCTGCGTCAGGCTCTGTGCTGACAGTAGAGAGGCTGTGGCCTGCTTTATATTCTGTGTCTCCCTCTCTCTGCCCGTTCTCCACTCATGCTCTGTTTCTCTCTCTCTCTCTTTCTCTCTCTCTCTCAAAATGAATAAACATTAAAAAATTTAAGAAAAAAGAAATGTTTGCCTAAAATCACCAAGTTTTTTCATATTTTCTTTTAGAAGTTTAATAGTTTTAGCACTTATATTAAGTCTGTGATACATAAGAAGTTTATTACACAATATGTAAGTAAAGAGTTGAGGTTCTTTGTTTAACATTAGATTTCCAATTTCCCTCTTTTTCTTATAATATGGTCCTTTTTGGACATAATTTATTAAAATTTGTCTTTGCTACCTTTAAAAAGTTATTGTACCAGTTGTCTATGTATCAATTTTCAGACTTGTGATCTTGTCCCATTTTTCTGTATGTCTATTTTTTTGAGGTTTATTTATTTTTGAGCGAGACAGTGACAGAGCACGAGTGGGGGAGGAGTAGAGAGAGAGGCAGACACAGAACATGAAGCAGGCTTCAGGCTCTCAGCTGTCAGCACAAAACCTGATGATGGGCTTGAACTCACAAACCACAAGATCATGACCTGAACTGAAGTCAGATGCTTAACCTACTGAGCCACCCAGGAGCCCCTCTATATGTCTATTTTTAAACAAATACTGTATTCTGTTGAGTATTGTACTTTTATATTATCTTAAAATTCGTTATTATAATTCCTCCAACTTATTTTTTTCCAAAATTAAATAGTCTATCACTCAGAAGTATAATAATTGCAATGTCTGACAGGCAATACAAAATTATAGACGTTCAAGAAAGGAGGAAAATATAACACACAACAAAGAGGAAGATATATAATAAAAACAGACCCAGAATAACACACTTGATAGGATTAGTACACATGGATGTTAAATATGTATGAATATCCTTATATCAAGAAGGAAGCATAAATCTTAAGCATGACAAATATATATGGAAGATAGAAGAAAGGCTCAAATTAAACTTCTAGAGATGCCCAGTACACTGCATTAGATGTAAAATATACTGGGTGGGACTATCAGCAGCTAAAATACCACAAAAGAGATTACTATAGCAAACAACAGACTTTAAACATAAAACATAAATATATTAAAGCACACATATAAGTGAACAGAAATTAGTGAATCATGAGACATCAAGCCCTGCAGCTTCTCTCAGGGACAATTTTCTTGTGCTACTTGTCTAATATCTGAAAGCTGTTGCTTCCTATATTCGTCCTATATATTATTGTTTAAGACTGAAACGTAAATCTGGCTCCCCAGCATCACATCATGGACAGGAGTGGAAATTTAGAACCTATTGATTCTGACCAAAGTTCTTAGTATTTGGCTCTTACCTTATTTCTTATGAACAAGCCCATACTCTATCCCTCAGCTAATTTCAGTTCTGTCCCTTCAGGCCAAAGTTCCTCCTTTGTACTCTAACTACTTCAGAGATAGGAAGGAGACTGCTTTTTGTCTAGTCGATGGTCCTATGCTCAGTCTCTGCTAACCACTTCCAGAATGCTCTGAAAGCTAAATGCCTCTTGGACTTCACTAACATATGTCAATTTCCGGTATCATTCCTTTCTCACGTCAGCTCATGGACTTAGCTCAGTCTGTAAGTCACCCTAATCTCCTCCAGTTGTATGAGGTGTGTATTACGAAATATAAATTACAAAGGAAAATAATTTGTTCACAAAGATACCAATTTTAAAAGATGTTTACCATTTAGGGGATTCCATATCCTCTGAATTTGAATTTTTTTTAAACTATAAATAGTCTGTTTGGAGACATAGAGAGCAATTTATAGTTAGGCCTTGATTTATGAATAGAAGAAATATGGAGTGTGGTTTTGTGCATATTCAGAATGTTTTTGTGCCCAAAACTGTTTCCTCAAATCTCAGAAATTGATAATAAAAATGTTATTAATATATTTATTTGAAAGAAATAGACTTTAGTCTTAAAAAGTATTTTACTTACATTTTACAAGTAATAAACAAATACACTTTGAAAGGGATAGGAACATAAGCCTCATCGATGATTACGTTGGCAGAAATTATTTGTTTTGTTTACTTTTTAGTAGTTACTGAAAATTATGTGTAAGAGTACATAGGAAAGGAATAGGGAGATCTTCCAGAATAACGGAAGGGAAAAAAGAGGCACTTACATGCACAGGGGCTAAAGATAAACTACCAATTTTGTAACTTTATCTGAAGCTGACCCTCAAGGCAGCAGAAATTAATGTTGTGTTCTGTAGCCATGTGACTGAATTCATCTACAGTGACCATTAAAGGGGCCACTGACAAATGCTACAGACAACCCATAACTTATCTAGCTAGTTATCTGCATTACTAACATCCCTCTTAAGAAAAAATGAACAGTTTGTTCTAAGAATAAGCAGATATTTCAGATATTTTCTGTCTGTGCAGAGTTCTATTCCAGTTTTTATTTTAGCTGTGGCTGTTTTTTTATTTTTAAATACTGTTTGCATGATTTTTAATTTTTATCTTATTGATGTATCATTGATATACAATGTTTGTTTCAGGAGTACAAGATAGTGATTTGATAATTCTGCACATTAGGCATGCTCACCATGATAAGTGTAGTTACTCTCTGTCACTCTGTACTCTTATTAACATATTACTAACTATGTTTCCTATGCTATATATTCATCGGCATGACTTACTTATTTTATAACTGAAAGTTTGCACCTCTTAATACCCTTCATCTATTTCACAGATCCCAACCACCACTACTAGTTTTGATCTCTGTATTTATTAGTCTATTTCTGTTTGGTTGCTTTTATCCAAAAAGTAAGTTAAATCATGCGATATTTGTCCTTCTCTGACTTATTTCACTTAGCATAATAATCTGTAGGTCCATCCATATTGTCATAAATGGCAAAAGTTCATTCTTTTCTTTGTGGCTGAGTAAAATTTATCATGCATACACATCCTGACTTATCCATTCATCTATCAATAGACACTTAGGTCACCAATGTATCTTGGCTATTGTTAATTATGTTGCAATAATCATAGGAGTCCACATATAGTTTAGAATTATTTTTTTTTATTTTCTTCAGATAAGAACCCAGCAGTAAAATGACCGATTAATATAGTATTTCCATTTTTAATTCTTTGTGGTGCTTTCATGTTCTTTTCCATAGTAGCTGTACCGATTTACATTTTACCAACAGCATATGAAGGTTCCCTTTTCTCCACATCATTGCTAAATCTTATTTCTTTTTTTTTTTTTAAATTCTTGTTATTTCTTTTCTTTTGACACTAGTCATTATAACTGATGTGAGGTGATATTTCACTATGGTATTGATTTGCATTTCCCCACTGATAAGCGATGTTGAGCGTCTTTTCATGTGTCTGTTGGTCATCTGTATGTCTTCTTTGGAAAAATATCTATTCAGGTCCTCTGCCCATTTTTAATTAGATTACTTGAGTTTTTTTGAGTGTTAGGTTGTATGAATTCTTTATATACTTTGGATATTAATTCTTTATCTGTTATCATTTGCAAATATCTTCTCCCATTTAGCAGGTTGTCTTTTTGTTTTGTTGATGGTTTTCTTTACTATGCAAAAGCTTTTCAGTCTGATATAGTTCCAGTTGTTTATTTTTGCTTTTGTTGGCTTTGCCTGAGTAGACATACCAGAAGTATTGCTAAAGTTAGTGTCTAAGAGATTACTGCCTATGTTTTCTTCTAGGAATTTTACGGTTTCAGGTCTCAAACTTAGGTCTTTAATCCAATTTAAACTTATTTTTGTCTATGACATAAGAAAGTGGTCCAATTTTGTTCTCATGCATGTAACTGTCCAATTTTCCCAGCACTGTTTGTTGAAGAGATTATCTTTTCCTTATTGTACATTCTTGCCTCCTTTGTCATAGATTAATTAACCATGTAGGTGTTTATTTCTTGGCTCTCTATCCTGTTCTAATTATCTATGAGTCTATTTTTGTAACAGTACCATATAGTTTTCATTACTATAGCTTTGTAATATATTTGAAATTGGGGATTGTGATACCTCCACCTTTCTTTTTCTTTCTCAAGATTGCTTTGGCTATTTGGGGTCTTTTGTAGTTCCATACAAATTTTAGGCTTATTTGTTCTAGTTCTATGAAAAATGCCATTGGTATTTTCATAAGGGTTACACTGAATCTGTAGGTTGTTTTGGAAAGTATGCATATTTTAACAATATTCTTCATGAGTATGGTATATCTTTCCATTTGTTTGTGTTATCTTCAATTTCTTAAAGTTTAACAGTTTCAGAGTATAAGACTTATGCCTCCTTTTGATGCAATTGTTAATGAGATTTTCTTAATTTCTTTTTCTGTTATTTTATTAATGTACAAATGCAATGGATTTCTGTATGTTAATTTTGTATCCTCCAACTTTACTGAACTCATTTATTAGTTCTAACAGGTTTTTTATTATGTAACCTTCAAATAGTGACAGTTTTACTTCTTATTTACCAATATGGATGCCTTTTATTTCTTGTCTGATTGCTGAGGCTGGAACTTCTGGAATTATGTCGAATAAAAGTGGCTCAAGTGGACATCCTTGTCTTTCTCCTGAATTTAGAGGAGGAGCTTTCAGTTTTCCACTTTTGAGTCTGATATTAGTTGTGGGTTTCTCATATTTGGCCTTTATTATTCTTAGGTATGATTTCTCTAAATCCACTTTGAGATTTTTATTTTATTTTATTTTATTATATTTTATTAATTTTTCCCCATACTCCAATATTCTGTTTTTTATTTATTTATTTATTTATTTATTTATTTATTTATTATATAATTTGTTGTTAAGTTAGCTAACATACAGTGTATACAGTGTGCTCTTGGCTTCAGGAGTAGATTCCCGTGATTCATCACTTACATACAACATATGTTCATCCCAACTAGTGCCCTCCTCAATGCTCATCACCCATTTCCCCCCCCCCCCCCCCCCCCTTCCTTTAACCATCAGTTTGTTCTCTATATTTAAGAGTTTCTTATGGTTTGTCTCCCTCTCTGAAACTATTTTTTCTCCTTCCCTTCCTCCATGGTCTTCTGTTAAGTTTCTCTAGTTCCCACTGTAAGTGAAAACATATGAAATCTGTCTTTCTCTGACTGACTTACTTCACTTAGCATAATATGCTCCAGTTCCATCCATGTTGTTGCAAATGGCAAGATTTCATTCTTTCTCATTGCCAAGTAGTTTTTCATTGTATATATAAATGATGTCTTCTTTTTCCATTTATCAGTTGATGGACATTTGGGCTTTCCATAATTTGGTTATTATTGATAGTGCTGTTATAAACATTGGGGTACATATGCCCCTATGAATCAGCACTCCTGTATCCATTGGATAAATTCCTAGTAGTGTATTGCTTGGTCATAGGGTAATTCTATTCTTAATTTTTTGAGGAAACTCCACACTGTTTTCCAGAGCAGCTGCACCAGTTGGCATTCCCACCAACAGTACAAGAAGGTGTCTGTTTCTTGTTGAGATTTTTAAAATCATAAATAGATGTTGTATTTTGTCAAATGCTTTTTCTGAATCTATTGAAATGAACATATGGTTTTTAACATTCATTTTGTCAATGTGGCTTATCACATTGACTGATTTGTGGTTATTGAACTATCCTTGCATCCTGGAATAAATCCCACTTGATTATAATGAATGAACATTTTAATATATTGTTAAATTAGTTTGCTAATATTTTGTTGAGGATTTTTACTGTCTATAATCAGTAGAGATATTGGCTGGTAATTTTCTTTTTGTAGTGACTTTGTCTGACTTTGGTAACAGGGTAATACTGGGTTTTGTAGAATGAGTTTGAAAGCTTTCCTTCCTCTTTTATTATAAGAATAATTCGAGAAGGGTAGATACTTGTTCTTCTTAAATGTTTTGTATAATTCACCTGTGAAGCCATGTGGGCCTGGACTTTTGATTGCTGGGAATTTTTTGATTGTCAATTCAGTTTAATTACTAGTAACCCATCCATTCAAATTTTCTATTTCTTCCTGACTAAGTTTTGGAAAATTATGTTTCTAAGAGTTTATCCATTCTTTTAGGTTGTCTAATTTGTTGGCATATAATTACTCATGTGAGACTCTTATAATTTTTTCTATTTCTGTGATGTCAGTTATTACTTCTGTTTTATTTCTGACCTTATTTATTTGTGTATTTTTTTCCCTTCATGAGTCTAGGTAAAGATTTACCAATTTTGTTTTTCTTCAGAGTGGCAGTTTTTGGTTTCATTGAATTTTTTTCTCTTATTCTTTCTCTATTCCATTTAGTTCCACTCTGACTTTTACTATTATCCTTCCTCTATTAGCTTTGGGCTTTGATTGTTCTTATCTACTTCCTTTAGGTTTAGAATTAGATTATTTATCTGACTTTTTTTGTCTCTTGAGGTAGGTGTGTATCACTATAAACTTCCCTCTTAGAACTTTTTTTCCTGTGTCCTCCCAATTTTAAGCCAATGTTTTTCCACTTTCATATTTCTCCAAGTATTTTGATTTCCTCTTTGCCTTCTTCATTGACACTTTAGTCATTTAGTAACATATTGTTTAACTTCTCACATATTTGTGTATGTTTTCTTTCTTTCTTTCTTTCTTTCTTTCTTTCTTTCTTTCTATCTTTCTTTGTTGTGGTAAGGAATTATGCTTGATATGCTTTCAGTCTTCTTAAATTTGGTGAGATTTGTTTTGTGAATTAACATGTGACCTATCCTAGAGAATGTTCCATGTGTACTTGAGAAGAATGTGGGTTCTTCTGTTTTGCATGGAAAGTTCTGTATATATCTGTTATGTTCATCTGGTTTAATGTGTCATTTAAGGCCAATGTTTCCTTATTGAATTTTTTGTCTGGAGAATCATTTGCTTGATACAAGTGGAGTGTTAAAATCCCCTATTATTGTATCAAAGTCATTTTCTCCCTTTATGTTTCTTAATATTTGCTTTATATATCTAAGTACTTCCCTGTTGGGTGCATAGATATTTGAAATTGCTTTATCCTCTTACTGAATTGATACTTTGATCATTATATAGTGCACTTTTTTGGCTCTCGCTATAATCTTTGTTTTAACATCTATGTTGTTTGATATAAGTAATTCTTTGCCAGCTTTTATTTTCCATTTCTATTTGCATGGAATGATTTTTTATCACTTCATTTTCTAATCTGTATGTATCTTTATGTCTGAACTTAGGTCTCTGTTAGGTTGTAAAGATGGGTCTTCTTTTTATCCATTCAGTCATCCTAAGTCTTTTGATTGGAACAAAGACTACTTACATTTAAACTAATTATTGATAGGTATGTACTTCTTGCCATTTTGTTGTTTCCTGGTTGTTTTTGTGGTTTGTCTTGGTTTATTCTTTTCTTGTTCCATTCCTATGTGGTTTGATAATTTTCTTTAGTGTTATTCTTGGATTCTTTTCTCTTTATTTATTTTTTGTGTGTGTATCTATTAAAGCTCTTTGGTTTGTGGTTGCCATGAGGTTCACATAAAACATCCTAAGAATATAGGAGTCTATATTAAGTTGACAGTCACTTAAGTTCAGATACATTCTAAAAGCACTACCTTTTTACTCCCCCGCCTAAGTTATATGTATATGTATATATGATGTAATGTGTTTTAGTCTCTTTATTTGTAAGTTCTCTAATTTTTAACATTTTTTATTTTACTTTTGTCTTTTAACCTTCATATTATCTTTTAAAGTGATTGATATATTACCTTTACTATATGTTTGCTTTTACCCATGAAATATTTTTCTTTCATAATTTTCTTCTGGTATGGCCTTTTATTTTTCTATTTCAGTAAGTCCCTTTTATATTTTTTATATGGCCAGTTTAGGGGTGATAAACTGCTTTATATTTTGTCAGGTGAACTCTCTCTCATTCAATTCTGCACGATGACTTTGCTGGGTAGAGTATTCTTGGTTGCAATTTTTTCTTTTTAATACTTTGAATATATCATTTTACTCCTTTCTGGCCTGAAAAATTTGCTGAAAAATCAGCTACTGGTCTTGCAATTTAGTTGCTTTTCTCTTGCTACTTTTGAATTTCTCCCTTTACCTTTAATTTTGACATTTTAATTACTATTTGTCTTTGTGTAGACCTTGGATTTATCTTGTTTGGGTATATCTGTGATTCCTGGACCCAGTTGTCTGCTTCTTTCCTAAGGCTAGGGAAGTTTTCAGCTGTTATTTCCTCAAATAAGTTTTCTACCCTTTATCTCTTTTCCTTCTGGGACCCCCACAGTTCAAATGTTAGTATTATTTATTTATCAGTGGTTCCTTAATCTATCTTCATATTTAAAAAATTGTTTATTATTATTATTATTATTTTTATTATTATTTTGCTGTTCAGTTAGGTGATTTCCATTACCCTATCTTCTAGATTGGTTATCCTTCCTTCTACATCCTCTAATCTGCTGTTGATTCCCTGTAGTGTATTCTTCCTTTCCAGCTATTGTATTATTCAAAACTGATTGGCTCTTTTTTATGCTTTCTGTGTTTTTGTTGAAGTCCTCACTGATTTTATTCATTTTTCTTTCTAGTCCAATGGGCATCTTTTTCACATTACTTTGAACTCTTTATCAGGTATAATGCTTATCTCCATGTTATTTACTTCCTTTTCTGATGTTTGTTTTTTCTTTTATTTAAAGCATATTCTTGTCTTCTCACTTTTTTTGATTTCTGTGTCTGTTACCATGAGTATTCTCCTAGTTTTGAAGGAGTAGCATTTTGTATGAACATCCTCTATGTAGACTGTGTATACCTGATAGATTTAGTTGGCCATCTGAGGCTTGCTTACATGGGATTAGGGTTCTGGGGCACTTCACACAGGTAGCACCATGGTAGAGTGGCAGGACCCAGCCAGGTGCTCCTGGGGCTCTCTGTGCAGCAGTTCCCTAGCAAGACAGCTGGAGCAGAAGTGGGTACAGCGGGGGTGTCATGGGTGCTTTTGGCCTCAGCAACCTTGGTTAGATGGCTGGATTTGTAGTTGGCATAGGCTTTGGTGTGTCCTTGTGTGCACCACATTTGGGCTGCCTGGTGGGATGGCTCCAGCTAAGGTGGGTGTGGACAGATGTGCTTCTTTGGGTGGATAGCTGAAGCTAGTATAGGCTAGGGACCCAAGGCTTGCTGAGGCAATAGACCAGCTAGAGCACCAGATCCTGCTTCCATCTGTACTATCAAGGTATAGAGGAGATGTAAACAATAATATTCACCAACACTTTTGACTTTGGAGAGAGTTCCAGGTGTCAAACATGAAACTGTTTGGTGGATGCTTTAGGGTTAGTTCACTTATAGTTTAGTTTCCTTTTAAACTCTGGCTCCTTTTTTTTTCCTTTCCTGTGCCTCAAGGCAGGCAAATCTGCCTAGATAACACTCAGTGATAACTCTCCCTACTGCATTTGCAGCATTGGGTTGGGGTTTCTATTGTTACTGTGTCTCCATCTCTCCTGCTGTTCTGTGTGGTCCCCGTATCCTTTGTTAAACAGAAGGCATTCAATCATCCCCAAGTTCTAATTCAGGAGGAATTGCTCTGTGTGTAGGCATAGATTTGGTATGTCCATAGAAGGAGGTAAGTTCAGGGTCTACCTACTGCACCATCTTAGACCCCTCCCTCGATGGCTGGTTATTTTTTAGTAGATGTTTTCATTTCATTGAAAATGCAGATTAAGGACGTTCTCTAAGAAATGAGCACATATTAAGATGGTTTGTCTTACTTGGTCAAGGACCTTCAAATTAGAATTGAGACGCTTATATAAGGAAGGTATATTGGTCTCACCTATTTCTTATTACTGAAAGGTGCTGGAAAGGAAAGGAGCCTAAAATGATAGCAGTCTCCACCTGCTCCAAATGGTAATCCCATTTTAGTAGAAGACCCAGACTCCCTCGCAGGGCTATTCAGGGAAGCATATGCTTACTTGAATCTGTTCACATCTAAAGAACACAGATTTTTTGAATGCTATGTGTGGCTGCTAAAGCCACAAATTTGAAATATCTGTTTACCTTTTGCAAAAAAAAAAATCTGATTTTATGGCTAAAATTTATATCTGCTGCTGACATAATTTTAGTTATCTAAAGAGACTATAAGAATAAGATGAGAAATAAAAAAGAAAAGGAATTTCATTATACAAACTAAATATTTCATTCAGAGAGTAAAGTTCCATTTTGTCCATGAATATTTTACTTACTTAAAACTAGGGCACCTGGATGGTTCAGTCAGTTGAGTAGCCAACATCAGCTCAGGTCATGATCTCGTGGTTTGTGAGTTTGAGACTGACATCGGGCTCTGTGCTGACAGCTCACAGCCTGGAGCCTGCTTCAGATTCATGTCTCCCTCTTTCTCTGCCCCTCCCAGCTCGCAGTCTGTCTCTCTCTGTCTCAAAAATAAATAAACATTAAAAAAATTAAAAAAAATAACCCTAAAACCTAATTAATTATAACTGCAGACATTTGGAACTTATTACGTATTGGCTTAGATTACACTGTAAATTTTTCTAGTTTTTATTATAAGCTTGAAGACAATACTTAGAAAACATTTGAGACAGTGACAACAGTGAAGTGGCAGTATTTTGAGGAAGGAGACCTGTGCCCAGGTGACAGACACACTGACTGTAGGCCCAGATACAGACACAGCTCTGTCACTCTGTGGACTAGGCTACAGCCCCATTTGGCTTTGGTCCTGCCACTGGTGCCGTTCACCAAGGGACTGAGGAAGCGTCCACCCATGCCCTGGGTAACAGGCCAAGATCTGGTTCTTGGCTGTGGACCCTAAGCTGACCTGTTACCCAGCTCCAACCGTTCTTAACTTCTGGTTCTGCCAGTCCAAGTCCAGGCAGGAGACACACCTATCCAAGCTCTGAGGCAAGCCTCTGACCTTGGTTCAATCCAATTGCAGATTCTGAAGTGGGCCTGTAACTCAGCTCTATTCCCACCCAGTTGTAGTTCTGAAGTGGTCTTGCCTAGTCAGAAATTCACAAGGAGACACACTCATCTGAGCCTTTGGAGGTAGGACTGCTGGCTTGGGTCTGAATGCAGATTATAAAGCAGCCCTGTGACTTGGTTCTAGCCCCTCTAAACTGCAGTCTGGGATTAATGCTGCCTATCCAGTTTTCCCCCAGTTTTGAGCTCTTCTAGGGACCTAGGGAGAGCCACACCTAACTGGCAAATCTGGTTACATGCAGGCTATTAAAATCCACAGATTGGATTAATGGATTAAAAAAACGTATATAACAATATTCTTTTGTTACAATTTCTTTTTGTTACAACAATACAAGAGACTCATATAAACTTTAAGAACATGTATAGGCTGAAAATCAAGGGATGAATATGGTAATGAAAAGAGAGCAAGGGTGGCTACACTTATATCAAATGAAATAGATGTTCAGTCAAAATTAATAAGACAAAGAAGGTAATTATATAATGATAAATAGATTAATTTATCAAGGGGATAGAACAATTATAAATATAGATGCATACACCATTAAAGCACCTAAATATATTAAACCATTATGAGAACTAAAGAGAGAAATATATTGCAGTACAATAAGAGGTACCTTCAATATCCCACTTTCATAAATGATTGGATCTTCCCAACAGAAAATCAGTAAGGAAACATTGGACTTCAATGACTCTACAGACCAAATGGACCTATCAGACATATACAGAACAGTCTATTCAACACAGTGGACTACACATTCTTCTCAAGTACATACCAAACATCCTGCAAGATAGACTATATATTGGGCCATAGAAAAAGTCTTAACAAATTTAAGTTGGAAATCATACAAGTATCTTCTCTGTCCACTATGGTATAAAGCTATAAATCAGTAACAGGAAAATTCACAAATAAGGGCAAATTGAACACCACACTTCTAAATAACCAATGTATCAAGGAAGAAATCCAAAGGGAAATAAAAAGTTTTGAGGTAAACAAAAATAAAAATACAAACACCAGATCTTATGATTCAGAAAAAAGCAGATTTATGAAGGAACTTTATAGTGATAAATGCCTATATTAACAAAAATGAAAAACCTCAAATAAAAAAACTAACTCATCCCAAGGATCTAGAAAAGAATAACACACTAAGCCCAAACTTAGCAGAAGGAAGAAATGCAAAAATTAGAGCATAAATATATGAAATAGATACTAGCAAGACAGTAGAAAAGATGAACAAAATTCAGAATTGGTTGCTTGAAAACATAAACATATCAACAGATCTTTAGCAAGACTTACAACAAATAAAAGGACAGGATGATAAATGAGAGAGGAGATATTGTAACTGAAACTACAGAAATACAAAGGATTATAAGAGACTACTATGACAATTATATGCCAACAAATTAGAAAACCTAAAAGATATTGATGCATTCCCAGAAACCTACAACCTTCTATAACTGAATCATGAAGAAATAGAAAACCTTAACAGACCAGTAATGAGTAAGAATATTGAAGCAGTAATCAAAAACCTCCCAACAAAGAAAAACCCAGAACAAGTTGCCTTCTTGAGTGAGTTCCCCTAATCACTTAAAGAAAATTTGTCTATACTTTTCAAACTTTTCCAAAAAAATTGAAGATGTATAAATACTCAAAAATTCATTTTATCAGGCCAGCATTACCCTCATATGAAAGCCAGAGAAGGGTATTGCAAAAAAAAAAAAAAAAAAAAAAAAAGGACATTACAGGCTAGTATCACTGGTGAACGCAGATAAAAAAAATTCTCAACAAAATGCTATTAAACCAAATTCAACAGCATATTAAACGAATCATACACAGTGATCAAATAGGATTTATCCCTGGGATGCAAGGATGGTTAAATATATACAAAACAATAAACATGATGTGCCACATTAACGGAATAAAGGATAAAAACATATAGTCATCTCAATAGATACAGAAAAAAAAACATTTCACAAAAATCAATATCCACTCATGATAAAAACTGTAAACAAATTAGTATATAAGGGATGTACCTCAACATAATCAATTCTATATATGATGAACCCACAGCTAACATCATAATCAATGGTAAAAAGCTGAAAGTTTTTCCTGTAAGATCAAGAACAAGACAAAGGTGCCTAATTTCACCATTTCCATTCAATAGAAATTTGGAAGTCATAGCCAGAGAAATTTCACAAGAAAAGAAATAAAAGGTACCTAATTAGAAAGGAAGAAGTTAAATTTGTCTCCTTTTGTAGATGATATGTTCTCATATATAAAAAACACTAAAGGCACCACTAAAGAATGGTCAAAATGAAAATAAATTTGTCAAAGTTTCAGGATATAAAATCAATATATAAAATCAGTTGCATTTCTATATACAACGAACAATTAAAAAAGAAATTAGGAAAATAACCCCTTTTACAATTGCACTAAAAATAATAAAATACTGAGGGAGAGATTTAACCAAGAATGTGAAAGATCTCTTCACTGAAAATTTTTAAATATTGATGAAACAAGTTGAAAGACTCAAACAAATGAGAAAATATTCTGTGTTCATGGATTGAAAGTATTAGTGTTGGTAAAACATTCACACGACCCAAAGCAATCTACACATTCAATGCAATCCCTATCAAAATTTAAATGGCATTTTTCATGTAAATAGAAAAAAATCCTAAAATCAATATGGAACCACACACACAAAAAAATCTCAAGTAGCCAAAGCAATCTTGATAAACATGAAAAAAACTGGAGACATTATACTTCCTGATTTTCAAACTATTACAAAGCTATAGTAGTCAAAACTGCATGGTACTGGCATAAAAACAGACACATAGAGATCAGGGAAACAGAATTAAGAACCCAGAAATAAATCTATTCATATTCAGTTAATCTTTGAAAAGGATGCTAAGAATACCCAATAAAGCAATGATAGTCTCTTCAATAAATGGTTCAAGGATAACTGAATATCCACGTGCAGAGAATGAAATTAAATACCTTATTCCATACAAAAAATGAATTATACCATACTCAAAATGGATTAAAGGCTTAAATGTAAGACCTGAAGCCCTAAAACTTCTAGAAGAAAACATAGGGGAAAAACTCCTTGACATTAGTTTTGGCAGTTATTGAATTTGACACCCAAAGCATAAAGCAACAAAAATAAAAATAAACAAGTGGGAACACATTAAACTAAAAAGCTTCTCCACTGAAAAAGAAAACTCTTGTACACTATTGGTGGAAATGTAAATGGGTACAGCCATTATGGAAATGTATGGAGATTCATCAAAAAATTAAAAATAAAACTCCCATATATTTCCAACAATCCCACTTGCGGGTATATACAAAGAAAGTGAAATCAGTATCAAAAAAGTCTGTATTCCCATATACCTTACAGCATTATTCACAGTAGCCAAGATATGGAAACAACCTAAATGTTCATTGATAAATGAATGGATAAGACAATGTCATATATGATGGAATATTATTCAGTGTTAAAAAGGAAGGAAATTCTGCCATTTCCATTGAACCTAGAGGATATTATATTAAGTGAAATATACCAAACAGAGAAAAACAAATACTCATATGTAAATGGTCATTTATATGTAGAATCTAAAAAAGTAAAATTTATAGAATCAGATAATAGAATAGTAGTTGCCCAGAGTTGGGGTTGAGGATATGTTTGCCAAAGGGTACAAATTTCAGCTGTAAAATGAGTAACTTCTGGGGCTCTATTAGAGCAGAGTGGTGATTATAGTTAATAATACTGTATACAAGAAACTTGCTAAAAGTAGATCTTTCTCAGCACACACATGTAAACACACACATGGTAACTATTTGAAGTGATGGATGTGTTAATCAACTTGATAGTTGTCACATTATACTCAATACTTACATACTTACACTTTATACTCAATACTTTATTAAATATTCTTTATTAAAACAATTCTTTATTGAAACAATAGCTAATATTGAATTAACTCTATTTCAAGCCCAGCAGTATACAACTATGGGAAATGCAAATAAAGCAAAATAATTAATATTAAAATGCAGCAGGCCCTCAATCCTCAAATGCATTCTTCTATATAAGAGATAACAAGATTACATATGTATGTATATATATCACATAATATGGAAATTCTGTGTAAAATAACAAGGTGCTGAAATGATAAGCACATATAAGGCCTTTAGCACAACATTGATAAATATTGGCAATATTAATGGCAAAACAATAGTACAAAAAACTTCATATAATACACTATGATTTGTACAGTTTTGTTATACATTATCTTACTTGATCTCCATATTAGGATTGTCAATAAAGATGTCAAATATCTGTAACTGGTATGAACTTTGTAATTTCTATGTATAATTATTGTATATGACTTTAACACTTTTAATAATGGCTCATGGAACCAGGATTTGATTAAGTCTTAGTCCAAATTCTGCACATGTCATCATGGCCTACAGTTTCTAAATATATATTAATGCAAATTGTGGCTCATGACATAATTATATAAAATGGAATTTGTTTTCTGAGATTTGAAAAAGAAAAAAAATGTATCCACATCTTGTATTTCTCACAGGCAAAACTATGTTTCTACTGCAGAAGTGGGGGAAAACACTACTTTTGGTAATTTGGATCCCAGGGAAAAGGAAAAAAAAAAACCTTTCCTTCAATTATGAAGCAATAATATATACATTATAGTCAATCAGTCTTTCAGAATATCAAATCTCTGATAGCATCTCTTCTATCAAATCCAGAGGCCAAAGAATAATGACTTAAATAAACAGCTCCTTAAGAACTGGAAGTAGTTGGGGCGCCTGGGTGGCTCAGTCAGTTAAGCATCCGACTTCAGCTCAGGTCATGATCTCACGGTCTGTGAGTCCGTGAGTCCGTGAGTTCGAGCCCCGCGTCGGGCTCTGGGCTGATGGCTCAGAGCCTGGAGCCTGCTTCCGATTCTGTGTCTCCCTCTCTCTCTGCCCCTCCCCCGTTCATGCTCTGTCTCTCTCTGTCTCAAAAATAAATAAACGTTAAAAAAAAATTAAAAAAAAAAAGAACTGGAAGTAGTTGCAAAAATTCTTTTTTTTTTTTTTTACTATAGGTTTGTAAGAAAATTTTGCTTTTAATAAATTAAGAACATAAAATGTACATTTGAGTTATTTGTTGCCAGATTGACTGTAGGTATCAATTTACTTAGATATTACATTTTCTATTATGATGTGAAAAACACTTCCAATTCTCAAGAATTTATTAGAGCTTTGACAGTATTTAATAAAATCATGGGATCTATTCTTTAGTATGTATTCATTGGTCTTAGATTTATAACTATATAGGATAAATCTAACACTTCAAATATTTGAAAACAATTGTGTCTGCTTTTTCTTGTTCTTGCACTTGGATACTACATAGACATCTGCCTATTTGTCAGTATCCTCTTTCAAGGGTGGCCAAAGAAGGTAGTAAGGAGAATAATTCTTATTTTTACTTTTTCTTCTTCAAAAGACTGAATTGATAATGTTAAAGCTATTTTTACTCCCAAGTTTCTGAAATCTTTCCGTTCCTTGGGCAAATTTCAAAATTTTACCAGAATTGCTTAATCCATTTAGGCATAAGTCATTGTATCTGAAATTGGAATATCATATACAGGAACCTAAGCTGACTTTAATGGATCTTAAAATTCATAAATGACCACAGAATATTTTATAAACATAACACATTTTATGATGAGAGTGAGTTCTCTTTTCTAATGCCATTACCAAATTCAAGCAAATATGAAAAGAAATAAAATCTCTCCACAAAGGATAATAATCATATGGATAAAATAAAAAAATGAGAGGAAGAAACTGATTTTTGTTTGGTTAGTGGGTCAAATTAAAATATTGTTTTCAATTATGTGACATCTACCATTGCTAATTAATTGTATTTGGCAATTTTCCAACAGGCGTTATAACTCTTATTTTAAAGTTTATCTCATGAAAGAAAAGAAAATTGTGAGGGTAAAAAAGATTTCTGATAGTTCTACATTTTGGATGTTTCAGAAGTTATGGAAGATTATGTCATACCTTTGACTAAATTTACTCCTCTCTAACTGTATATATATTTGATCTAAAAAGAAAATGGGCATTGAAATGATTTTCTAGTAATTAACTGTCTGGAACATATAGGGTAAAAATCATCAAATAAATAAAGATGCTATCCTCAGGGATGTTAATTATTGCTAGCGTAGGTATTAAGGATCTTAAAATGGTTTGTTCAAAGGAAATTAAAAAAATTATTTCAGATGAAAGCTGAGTGATGACTATTTAAAATTATTTTAAAATATAAAATATAATAAAATATTTAAATATGAATAAATAAAATTATATTTTAAATTATAAATGATAGAATACAGATTATTAGTAGAAAGTTTGTATTTTAAACTTATTATCCAGATAAAAATTTATTTAAGAAGCAATAACTGGGGCACCTGCATTGCTTAGTTGGTTAAGCGTCTGACTCTTGATTTCAGCTCAGGTCATGATCTCCTGAGATTGAGCGCTACATCAAGCTCCCCACTAGGCATGGAGCCTGCGTAAGATTCTCTCTCTCTCCTCTCTCTCTGTCCCTCCCCTATTCATGCTCCCTTGCTCTCTGTCTCTCTCTTTCTCTCTCTCAAAAAGAGAAAAAAAAAAGTCAATAAGCTATAGCTGATCCTTGAACAACATGGGTTTGAACTACACAGATCCACATATATGTGGATTTTTTTCAATAAATACAGTATAGTACTGTAAATGTATTTTCTCTTCTTTATGATTTTCCTAATAACATTTACTTTTCTCTAGCTTACTTTATTGTTAGAATATAGTATTTAATACAAGTAAGACACAAGACGTGTTAAAATGACTGTTTATGTTATTGGTAAGGATTCCAGTCCACAGTAGGCTATTAGCAGTTAAATTTTTGGGGAGTCAAATGTTACACATGAATTAGTGTTAGACACTCCAAACTCTGGTGCTATTCAGGCATCAACTTCATTTTCAATTTTTAATTTTTAAGGTGATTATTATTTAAACCTATTACTTCACTTTACACTTGTCATTCAAAATGTATGACATGTAATTTAACTATATATGATATGCGACTTTATTGTTTGAAAGGAGAATCACTTGATTTCTGGCAATAGAAAATTTGATAAAATCACCAGTTAATTACACATCAACTGAGTTCTCATAAATAACTGAAACTTTTTTCAGTGTGGTTAGAAATTTGGAAGTTAACATTTCGACATGATCATTAAAATGTCACAAATTTGGAAACTTCCTCATAGCTCTCATATCATATAATTCTCAGTGTCTTTCTCAAAGCCCTCTTTCCCCAGGACCTCAATAGTACTATTATGAAAATAATTCTGAGTTCAAAAAGACTTAAAAAATAATGGGTTGACAAAACTAAAGAGGCAGCTTTATTTTTTATAGGTTTTAACCTTTCAAAGTGCCCTGTAAAAATGTAAGAAAAATACAACGAAATATTTCCTAAACTCATTTTATCATGGAATACTTACAGGACAAAATATTTTGGGGAGACTATTATTTCTATAATAACAGAAAAAAATCTATTTTGTATAAACTGATACTCTCGTAAAATACAATATAAATAAAGACATATAAAATATGAGTTCAGAATTTGTTTAAAAGTTTATTTTGAGAGAGAGAGAGAGAGAGAGAGCGAGCGAGCAGGGGGAGGGGCAGAGAGAGAGGGAGAAAGAAAAAATTCCAAGTAGGCTCTGCACTGTCAGTGCAGAGCTCCACATGGGGCTCAATGTCAATAACCGTGAGATCTTAACTTCAGCTAGAATCAAGTTGGACGCTTAACAGACTGAGCCACCCAGGAACCTGGTTCCCAGTTTTTATATTTAGATTCAAAAGACATAAAATTAACCTACTCAATTAATATCAATATTCCTACATGCTTACTCTCCTTTTTTGAACTTCATCTCATCATATTCCAAAAACACACAGGTGTCAACTGGCAATGTTGCAAGGGTCAGTTTTTAAGTAGCAACACTTTCCACAGTACAATTTGTGAACCATAGTCTTGTAACATTCCATTCACTCCTTCTATGACCTTAATGACAAATCAAAAGAAACATCATCCAGCTTTGCCTGAGCTTTTCTGTTGAGGATAACTAACCGTCAAATTATCCTATTTTTTTCTTCCTTCCCTTTCTCCTGTTCTCGTTATTTCTCTTCTTACCTCTCTTTTTTTCCTTCTAATAATGATTCATTGTTTAATAAATCTTTAGTAACAAACTGTAAACCTTTGTTAGATATGGATGCTCTGGGAAATATAAAATAAATAATTGTTCTCCCCTCACGATGATGTTATGTATACAAGCTATTGTGCTGTAAGTGCAATACTACCACAAAAGACTATCAAATAGTGTGCAATAAGAATTCAGAAGACTCTGAATTCTCTTATTTGGGGGCTCATATTTGTTCTTTCTAGTTTTTATGCACTTGTTTTTTTATTTAAATTTATTTAATTAGTTAACATACAGTACAATATTGGTCTCAGGAGTAGAGTTCAGTGATTCATCACTTACATACAACACCCAGTTTTCATGCACTTGTATTATTCATGCTCTCAGTAGTCATACAGCAGGTCTAATACATCTGCAACTCAGCCAGCTTGAATGTGTCTAGGGAGGACTACTATTTCCACCCAACACCTGTTGTTTGTAATGCTCAAAACCACCAATTTCAGCAACTATTTGGTTGTTGCTGGATTTTATATCTCCTCAAACCTGTTCTTGACATTTCCTTCACAAAATGTGATATGCTGGATGAAAGATGTACTTAATAAGTTACCTTGTCAATTTATGTAAAATCAAATAACATATATGACCTTCAGTCAACTAACTACATTCAGGTGACACTACTGGGAAAACTTTTGTATGTTTGATAAGACTGTCTAGAAGCTTATCAATTTTACTAATCTTTTCAAACAAATAGCTTTCAGTTTCATTGAATTTTCTCCATTGATTTTTCTCTATTCCACTAATTTCTGCTCCTTATTTTATTATTTCCTTCCATCTGTTCACTTTTTGTATAATTGCTCTTCTTTTTCTAGTTTTTCAAGGTAGATATTGAGATCATTGAGTTTTAGCTTTCTTGTTTTTTAATATAAGTATTAATTGGTATAGATTTCTCTAAGCATGATTATTTATTCACCCACCTTTTGATATGTTCTATCTTTATTTTAACTTATTTTAAAATATCTTCTAAATTTCCTTAGACTTTTTTGGAAACAAATTATTTAGAGGTATGTTATTTAAATTGCAAATATTTGTTTTCCATACGTATTTTCCATATATATTTCTGGTTTTGATTTATACTTTAATGCGGGGTTACTTCATTTTATTCTATTTTACTTTATTGAGCTTTGAAGATACTAATTTTTTAAAAATTGAAAGTTTATGGCAACTGTGTGTCAAGCAAGTCTATCGGCATCATTTTTCCAAAAGTAGTTGATCACTTTGTGTCTCTGTATCACATTTTGGTAAATTATGCAATAGTTTACTTTTCATTATTATTATATTTATTATGCTTACTTACAATTGGTGATCCTGGATGTGATTATTGTGTTTTGAGACCCCACAACTATACCCATATGAGACAGTTAGCTTAGTTGATAAATGTGTGTGTTCTGAATATTCCACCGACCAGCCTTTCCCCCATTTCTCTTCTCTTTGGGCCTCTCTATTCCATGATACATATCAGTATTGGAATTACGCCCATTAATAAGTCTACAATGGACTCTCAGTGTTCAAGTGAAAAGATGAGTCTCACATCTCTCACTTCAAGCCAAAGCTAGAAATAATTAAGCTTAGTAAGGAAGGTCATCCAAAAGCCAGTCCTCTTGCACCAGTTAGCCAAATTGGAAATGCAAAGAAAAAGTTCTTGAAGTAAATTAAAAGTGTTATTCCAGTGAACAAATAAGTGACAAGAAAGCAAAATAGTCTTATTATTGATAGGAAGAAACTTTTAGAAGATTGGATAGAAGATCAAACCAGCCACAAAACTCCCTTAAGCCATGGTCTAAACCAGATAACAACGTAACTCTCTTCAGTTCTGCAAAACTTGAAAGAGGTAAGGTAGGTGTAGAAGAAATGTTTGCAACTGGCAGAGGTTTGTTCATGAAGTTTAAGAAAAAAAAGCCATCTCCATAATACAGAAGTTCAAAGTGAAGCAGCGAGTACGGATGTAGAAGCTGCAGTAAGTTATCCAGACCTAGTTAAGATAATTAATGAAAATGGCTACACTAAACAACATATTTTCAATGTAGATGAAACAGTTTTCCTTAGAAGGAGATGCCATCTAGGGCTTTCATAGCTAGGGAGGAAAATTCACTGTCTGGCTTCAGAGCTTCAAGGGACAGGCTGATTTGCTTGTTAGGGGATAATGCGGCTGGTGACTTTAAGTTGAAGACTGATCATTTACCATTCTGAAAGTCGTAGGGCTCTTAAGAATTATGCTAAATCTACTCTGCCTGTGCTCAATAAATGGAACTATAAAGTCTGGATGACAGCACATCCATTTACAATATGGTTTACTGAATATTTTAAGCCCACAATTGAGATCTACTACTCAGAAAAAAAAGATTTATTTCAAAATTCTATTGTTCGCTGACCATGAACCTAGTACCCAAGAGCTCTGTTAGAGATATAATGAGATGAATGTTGTTTTCATGCCTGCTAACACAACATTCATTCTGCAGCCATGGATCAAGAGGTAATTTCAACTCTCAAGTCATTATTTAAGAAACACATTTTGGGGCACCTGGGTGGCTCAGTCGGTTAAGCGTCTGACTTCAGCTCAGGTCACGATCTCGCAGTCCGTGAGTTCGAGCCCCGCATCGGGCTCTGGGCTGATGGCTCAGAGCCTGGAGCCTGCTTCCGATTCTGTGTCTCCCTCTCTCTCTGCCCCTCCCCCGTTCATGTTCTGTCTCTCTCTGTCTCAAAAATAAACATTAAAAAAAATTAAAAAAAAAAAAGAAACACATTTTGTAAGGCTCTAGCTGCCATAGATGATTCCTCTGATGGATCTGGGCAAAGCATTTTGGAAAACTTCTAGAAAGGATTCACCATTCTAGAGACCATTCAGAACATGTGTGACTTAGGGTGCCTGGGTGGCTCGTTTGGTAAAGTATCTGACTCTTGATTTCAGTTCAGGTCATGATCTCATGGTTTGTGGGTTCGAGCCCCATGTTGGGCTCTGCGCTGGCAGCATGGAGCCTGCTTGGTATCCTTTCTCTCCTTCTCTCTCTGTCTCTTTCCTGCTTGTGCTCTCTCTCTCTCTCAAAAAAAAAAAAAAAGTACATGTGTTTTTCATGGGAAGAAGTCCAAATATAAACATTAATAAGAATTTGGAAAAAGTTGATTCCAACCCTCATGGATGACTGTGAGGGATTTAATACTTCAGTACTGAAGTAACTCAGGTGTTGTATAAATGTCAAGAGAACTAGAATTAGATAGACATGGAGCCTGAAAATGGTACTGAGTTGCTGCAATGTCATAATAAAACTTGAATGAACAAGGAGTTCCTATTTATGGATGGGCAAAGACAGCAGTTTCTTGAGATGGAATCTATTCCCGGTGAAGATTTTGTGAAGATTGTTGAAATGACAATAAAAGATTTAGAAAATTGCATAAACTTAGCTGATAAAATAGAAGCAGGGTTTGAGAGGATTGCCTCCAATATTTAGAGAAGTTCTACTATGGATAAAACACCATTAATTGGCATTGCATGCTACAGAGAATCATTCATGAAAGGAAGAGTTAATTAATTCAACAAACTACATTGTTGTCTTATTTTAATAAATTGTCACAGCCACCCCAACTTGAGCAACTCAACTCTAATCAGCCAGCAGCCATCAACATTGAGGCAAAACCTTCCATCAGTATGAAGACTATGACTTGCTAAAAGCACAGATGATGGTTAGCATTGTTTAGCAAGAAAGTAATTTTTAATTAAGGTATGTACATTGTATTTTCAGACATAATAAAGTTTCACACTTATTCAATTGCAATACAGTGTAAAAATAGCTCTTATATTCATTGGGAAAACACAAAAAATCATTTGACTTGCTTTTTTGAGATATTTGCTTGTTTATGATGGTCTGAATCAAACCCATAATATCCCCCAAGGTATGCCTGTGTTTTATATCATTTAAATCATTTAAATATATTGAGACTCATTTTATGGATTATAATAATGTCTATCTTGTTGAATATATGTGCTCTAGAAAGGAACATGTACTATATAAATGTCACTAAGGTCAAGTCAGTTGATAAGGTTTTTAAGTAATTTTTGGTCTCATTACTTAATTTTTTTTTAAGTCTACTTTTTCTCTACCTCATGGAGAGAGGAGTATTAAAACCTCCAACTATGATTCTGCATTGCTGGATTTCCCCTTTCAGTTATATAGTATTTATAATTTATACATTTTATAGCTCTGTTATTACATGCATTCATATTTATAATTATTATGTCTTCTTTATAAAACAACCATTATATCATTATGGAAACTTTCTCTTTATGACTGTTAATATTCTTTAACTTAAAGTAAATTTCTGAAATGAATGATGTCATTCTGGTTGTCTTATGTTTAGTTTTTGTATACTTTTTATTATCTTTTTATTTTTAACGTTTCTTTATATTTGAAGTAGATTTCCTACCTGATAATATCTTTCTGTTAATGTAATATTTAGTCAATTTACATTAATATAACTACTATGATTAATTTCAATCAACATTTTGCTATGTATTTTATATTTTGTTTCCCCTTCTCTCGTTGCTTGTCTTCGTTTGGATAAATTTCATTTTGTTTAAGATTCCATTTTATCTCCACTATTGATTATTATGTATTTAATTGAAATATAGTTGATAGAGAATATTACCTTAGTTCAGGTGTACAAAATACTGGTTTGACAACTCTATATGTTATGCTAAGCTTATTATTAAAATATAAGCTTATTTTTAAAATATATTAGCTGAGTAAAAAATTGCTCATAGTACTATTTTTGGTCAGTATATAATCTGTTGCATAAATTGATTTTTACCTAGTATAATTATTCCTCTAGCTAAATAACTTTCTTTAAAATATTTTATAATTTATTCCTCCTAGTGATGAATTCTTTGAGTTTCTACTGGTCTGAAAAGTATCTTGATTTTATTAAGCTTTTTGAAACAAATTTTTGCTAACTATGGATGGATGTGCACACTCCATAGGTTTTTTTCCCCTTGTGTCTTGGTCAGGAGAATTTTAGATGAGAATCTATTGTCATTTTTTTTTATTGTTCTGTATATATCTTTTTCTCCTATGGTTCTTTTGAGATTTTCATCTTTATTGTTGGATTTTGACAATTTGGTTATTATGTGTGTCTTAGTGTGTTTTTCTTTATATTTCTTCTGTTTAAATACATAAGAATTTCTTGGATCTGTGAGTTTATCATTTTTATCAAATTTGGAAAATATTTTCCATTGTTTCTATAAGTTTTTGTTTCTCCCACTCCTCTTTTTCATATTTCAATTAAATGTATATTATACCACTTAATATTGCTTCATTTGTTACTTTATTCTATCAATTTTGTCTTTCCTTTATATTTTTTAAGTCATTGCTATGTCTTCAAGGTCTCTGGTCTTTTCTTCTATGTCTGTTCTGTAAATCCAAGTCTGATATTGATTTTTAAGAATGTTTTCTAATCATTTAAAAAAATTTCTTTGAGAACAAGTGGGGGAGGGGCAGAGAGATAGGGAGACAAAGAATCCCAAGCAGGCTCTGCACTGCACAATGCAGACCCAGATACAGGGCTCAATCCTACCTACCATGAGATCATGACCTGGGCCAAAATCAAGAGTCAGATTCTTAATGGACTGAGCCACTCAGGTACCCCTTTTCTCATAATTTTTAATTTTTTTTTGAGGTTCATTTCTCCTCGAGCATATTTATAAAGTTTATAATAGTGGTCTTATACTCCTTATCTGCTAATTTTATCATTTCTATAATTTGTTTCTACTAATATTGATAGGTTTTTCCTGTAGTTATGAATCATATTTTCTTGACTTTTTATGCTTCTTACATTTTGGCTAGATACCAGACATTGTTGTTAACATTTTATTGAGGTATAATTCACATATAGCATTATAATTGTTTTAGATGTAAATCATAATAATTTGATATTTGCATATATTGTAATATGATCACCACAATAAGTCTAGTTAGTACCCATCACCATACAGAGGTACACTATTTTTTCTTGTGACTGGAACTTTTAGGATTTACTCTTCTAGCAATTTTCAAATATGCAATACAGTATTATTAACTATAGATATTGTGCTGTATATAACAACCTTATGACTTAATTTATTTTATACCTGGAAGTTTTTTTTCTTTTTAAACCCTTTATCCATTTTACTCACTCCCATCCCCTGTCTCTAGCAACCACCAATAAGCTCATTCTATCTATGAGCCTTGTTTTAATTTTCTAGATTACACATGGAAGTGAAATCCTAGAGCATTTATCTTTTTCTGATTTATCTCACTAAACATAATGTCCTCAAGTTCCAACTGTGGTGTCACAAATGGCAATATTTCATTTTTTATGGTTAAATAATATTCTATTGTGTGTGTGTGTGTGTGTGTGTGTGTGTGTATACATGTGTCTGTGTGTGTGTGTATATACAAAAAAAGTTGTGTCACATGCAAAACGTTTTTCCCCCATTCATATATTGATGGACACTTAGATAGTTTCCATATCTTGGCTATTGTAAGTATTGTTGCAGTTAGCATGTGAGTTGTGCATCTTTTTGAGTTAGTGTTTTCATTTTCTTCAAACAAACACCCATAAATGGAATTGCTGGATCATATGGTAGTTCCATTTCTAAAATTTTTGGAAATTCCATTCTGTTTTTCATAGTGACTTGCATTTATTTACATTTCCACCAAAAGTGCACAAGTGCTCCCTTTTCTCCACATTTTTGGCCAACACTTATTTGTTGTCTTTTTAATAAGGCCATTTTAACAGGTGTGATGTCATATCCTGTTGTAGTTTTGATTTGTACTTCTCTGATCAGATTAGAGACTTTAAATATCTTTTCACATGTCTGTTTGCCATGTTTTCTTTGGAAAATTGTCTTTCAAATATTCTACCCATTTTTAATGGAATTATTTCTTTTCTGTTGAGTTGTATAAGTTCTTTATATCTTTTGAATATTAACCATTATAAAATACCTGATTTCAAATATTTTCTCCCATTCATTGGATTGCCTTTTAATTTGTTTGTTTCCTCTTCTGTGCAGAAACTTTTTATTTTGATATAGTCTCACTTGTTTATTTTTGCCATTGTTGTTTTTCCTTTACATGTCAGATCCAAAAAATCATCGTCAAGAGTGATGTCAAGTAGCTTATTACCTGTTTTATTCTTGGAGTTTTATGGTTTCAGGTCTTATGTTCAAGTTTTTAATCCATTTTGAGTGAATTTTTATGTATGGTGTAAAATACTGTATAATGGCAACTTTGTTGTACATTAATCAAACATGTTTGCATCATCTGGGGTCTCTATTTTGTTCTATTGATCTGTGCATCTGTTTTTATGCCAATACCATACTCTTTTGGTTATTACAGCTTTGTAATATAGTTTGAAATCTGGCAGCATGATCATCCTGCTTTGTCTTTATTCTCAAAATTATTTTGCTATTTGGAGGATTTTGTGGTTCCTCACAATTTCAGATGCTATTTCTATGAAAAATGTTGATGGTGTTGTGATGGGGACTGCATTGAATCTAGATTATATGGACATTTTATATATAATATGGAAATTTTAACAATAGTAATTATTTCAATCATGAGTATGGAATATCTTTCTATTGATTCATGTCTTCTTCCATTTCTTTCCCTAATGTCTTATGATTTCTAGCATATAGGTCTTTCATCTGCTTAGCTAAATTTATTCCTAGACATTTTGTTATTTTTGATGGAATTGTAATTATAATTGTTTCATATTATCTCTTACAGATAATTATTGGTGTGCATAAACACAACATATTTTTGTATATTTATTTTGTATCCTGCATTTAATGAATTTATTTAATAGTTCTAACTTTTTTTTAGTGAAATCTTGTGGGTTTTTGGATGTATAACGTGTTTAGCAAAGAGTGATGGTTTTACCTCTACCTTTTCAATTAGGATGTCTTTTTTTTTTTTCTTGCTTAAATGCTCTGGCTAGGGTGTCTAATGCTATGTTGAATAAAGAGGCAGAAGTATACATCCTTGCCTTCTCTTAATCTTAGAGTGTGATGTTAGCTGTGAGATTGTCATTATAGTCATTATTATTATATTCCCCCTAGGACCACTTTCTATCATAAATGGATATTGAATTTTGTCCATGACTTTTCTGTATCTATTGAGATGGCCATATGATTATTATCCTTCATTTTGTTAATGTGGTATATCCCATTGATTGATTTTGGGAAGTTGAACCATTCCTATATCTCTGAAATAGGTTTTACTTGATCATTGTGTATGACCTTTTTTAATGTATTGTTGAGTTTTATTTGCTAACTTCTTTATTGAAGTATAATTAACATAAATTGCTATATTAGTTTTTAGGTGCACAATAAAATGATTCAGAAATTCTATACATTACTTAGTGCTCATCATCATAAGTGTATTCTTCACCTGTTTCACCCATCTCTTCAAACCTTCCCATCAGCAACCACCAATTTGTTCTCTACAATTAAGAGTCTGGTTTTTTGCTTGTCTTTGTTTCTTTGTTAGTTTTTTTTTGTTTCTTAAATTCCTCAAAAGAGTAAAATCATGGTATTTATTTTTCTCTGTCAGACTTATTCAGCCTATATACTCTAACTCTATCAATGTTGTTGCAAATATCAAGATTTTATTCTTTTTTATGGCTGAGTAATACTCCATTGTACATACACCCACCACTTCTTTCTCTATTCATCTGTCAATAGACACTTAGTTTGCTTCCATAATTTGTCTGTTGTAATTAATGCTTCAATAAATATAGGGGTGGATGCATCTTTTCAAGTTAGTGTTTTTGTTTTCTTTGTGTAAATAACTGATAGTGGAATAGATAGGTCATATGATAATTCTATTTTTAATTTTTAGGGGAACCTCCATACTGTTTTCCACAGTGCTTACATCAGCCTACATTCCCACCAATAGTGCACAAGTGTTCCCCCTCACTATCCATGCCAACACTTTTTATTTTGTTGTCTTTTTGATTTTAACAATTCTGATGGCTGTGAGGTGACATTACTGAGGTTTAGTTTGCATTTCTCTGGTAAATGGTGACATTGAGTATTGGCCATTTATATGTCTTTTCATGTGTCTGTTGGCCATTTATATGTCTTTGGAGAATTGTCTTTGGAGAATATTCATGTCCCGTGTCTATTTTTTAATTGGAGTATTTGTTTTTTGGGTGTTGAGTTGTATAAATTCTTATATATTTTGGATATTAACCTCTTACCAGATGTATCATTTGCAATTATCTTCTCCCATTTGGTAGGTTGTCTTTTGTTTTTGTTTTTGTTTTTTTTTTTTTTTGATAGTTTTCTTCATAATGCAAAAGCCTTTTATTTTGCTATAGTCCCAATAACTTAATTTTGCTTTTGTTTTCCTTGCCAAAGGAAGCATATCTAGAAAAATGTTTTTATGGCTGATGTCAAAGAGAATACTGCCCATGTGTTCTTCTAGAAATGTTATGGTTTCAGGTATCCCACTTAGGGCTTTAATCCATTTTGAGTTTATTTTTGTGTATCATGCAAGAATGTGGTCCAATTTAATTCTTCTGAATATGGCTGTCCAGTATTCCCAACATCATTTCTTAAAGATACTGTCTTTTTCCCATTGCATAATCTTGCCTCCTTTGTCATAGATTATTTGGCCATAAAATCATGGGTTTATTTCTTGTCTCTCAATTCTGTTGAATTTATCTACATGTTGGTTTTGTGCCAGTACCACACTGTTTTCATTACTATAGCTTCGTGGTATATGTTGAAATCTGGGATTGTGATACCTCCAGTTCTGTTCTTCTTTTACAAGATTAGGTAGTGATTCAGTCTTTTGTGGCTCCACACAAATTTTAGCATTATTTGTACTAATTCTGTAGAAAATGATCTTGGTATTTTGATAGGGATTGCACTAAATATGAAGATGACTTTGTATATTTTATTTTATTTTATTTTATTTTATTATTTATTCATTTATTTATTTATTTTATTATTTTTTTAAATATAATTTATTGTCAAATTGGCTAACATATAGTGCATACAATGTGCTCTTGGTTCTGGGGGTAGACTCCTGTGGTTCATCACTTACATACAACATCCAGTGCTCATCCTAACAAGTGCCCTCCTCAATTTTCATCACCCATTTTCTCCTCTCTCCCATCCCCCCATCAACCCTCAGTCTGTTATCTGTATTTAAGACTCTCTGATGGTTTTCCTCTCACCCTGTCTGTTTTTAACCATTTTTTCCCTTCCCCCGAGGTCTTCTGTTAAGTTTCTCAAGTTCCACATATGAGTGAAAACATATGATCTCTTTCTCTGACTTATTTCACTTAGCATAATACCTTCCACTTCCATCCATGCTGTTGCAAATGTCATGATTTCATTCTTTCTTATTGCCAGGTAGTATTCCATTGTATATATAAACCACATCCTCTTTTTCCATTCATCAGTTGGCGAACATTTAGGCTCTTTCCATAATTTGGTTATTGTTGAAAGTGCTGCTGTAAATATTGGGGTACATGTGCCCCTATGAATCAGCACTCCTGTAACCTTTGAATAAATTCCCAGGAGTGCTATTGCTGGGTCATAGGGTCGTTCTACTTTTTAAATTTTTGAGAAACCTCCACACTGTTTTCCAGAGTGGCTGCACCAGTTTGCATTCCCACCAACAGTGCATGAGGGTTTCCATCTCTCCACATCTTCATGAGCATCTATTGTTTCCTGGGTTGTTAATTTTAGCCACACTGACCAGTGTGAGGTGATATCTCAGTGTGGCTTTGATTTTTATTTCCCTGATGATGAGTGATATTGAGCATCTTTTCATGTGTCTCTTGGCCATCTGGATGTCTTCTTTGGAAAGTGTCTATTCATGCCTTCTGCCCATTTCTTCACTGGATTATTTGCTTTTGGGTGTTGAGTTTGGTAAGTTCTTTATAGATTTTGGTTACTAACCCTTTATCTGATATGTCATTTGCAAATATCTTTCCCATTCCATTGGTTGCCTTTTAATTTTGTTGATTGCTTTCATTGCAGTGCATAAGCTTCTTATCTTGATGAGGTCCCAATAGCTCCTTTTTGCTTTTAATTCCTTTGCTTTTGTAGATGTGTTGAGCAAGAAATTGCTGTGGCTGAGGTCAAAGAGGTTTTTGCCTGCTTTCTCCTCTAGGGTTTGATGGTCTCAAATTTAGGTCTTTCATCCATTTTAAGTATTTTTTGTATGGTTTAAGAAAGCGATCTAGTTTCATTCTTCTGAATGTTGCTGCCCAGTTCTCTCAGCACCATTTGCTAAAGAGACTGTCTTTTCCATTGGATGCTCTTTCCTGCTTTGTCAAAGATTAGTCGGCCATACATTAGTGGGTCCAATTCTGGGTTCTCTATTCTATTCGATTGGTCTATGTGTCTGTTTTTATGCCAATACCATACTGTTCTGATGATTACAGCTTTGTAGTAGAGGCTAAAGTCTGAGACTGTGATGTCTCCCGCTCTGGTTTTCTTTTTCAATATTACTTTGGCTATTTGGGGTCTTTTGTGGTTCCATATGAATTTTAGATTGTTTGTTCTAGTGTTGAGAAGAATGCTGGTGCAATTTTTATTGGGATTGCATTGCATGTATAGATTGCATTGGGTAGTATTGACATCTTAATAGTATTTATTCTTCCAATCCATGAGCATGGAATGTTTTTCCATTTCTTTGTGTCTTCTTCAATTTCCTTCGTAAGTTTTCTATAGGTTTCAGCATACAGATATTTTACATCTTTGATTAGGTTTATTCCCAGGTATTTTATGGTTCTGGGTGCAATGGGATCAATTTCTTGATTTCTCTTTCTGTTGCTTCATTATTGGTATATAGAAATGGAACCAATTTCTGTACATTGATTTTGTATCCTGTGACTTTGCTGAATTCATGTATCAGTTCTAGCATCTTTTGGTGGAGTCTTTTGGGTTTTCCATGTAGAGTATCATGTCATCTGTGAGAAGTGAAAGCTTAACTTCTTCTTTGCCAGTTTTGATGCCTTTGATTTCATTTTGTTGTCTGATTGCTGACGCTAGGGCTTCCAATACTATGTTAAACAACAGTGGTGAGAGTGGACATCCCTGACGTGTTCCTGATTTCAGGGGGAAAGCTCTCAGTTTTTCCCCATTGAGGATAATATTAGCTGTGGGCTTTTTATATATGGCTTTTATGATGTTTAGGTATGTTTCTTCTATCCAGACTTTCTTGAGAGTTTTTGTTAAGAAACAATGATATATTTCGTCAAATGTTTTTTCTGCATCTATTGACAGGATCATATGGTTCTTATCCTTTCTTTTATTAATGTGATATGTCACATTGATTGATTTGCAAATATTGAGCCAGCCCTGCAGCCCAGGAGTGAATCCCACATAATAATGGTGGAAAATTCTTTTAATATGCTGTTGAATTCAGTTTGCTGGTATCTTGTTGAGAATGCTTGCATTCATGTTAATCAGGGACATTACCCTCTAATTCTTTTTTTTGTGAGGTCTCTGTCTGGTTTGGGAATCAAGGTAATGCTGGCTCCCTAGAATGAGTTCAGAAGCTTTCCTTCAGTTTCTATTTTTGGAACAGCTTGAGAAGGATAGGTATTAACTGGGTAGCCATCTGGCCTAGGACTCTTATTTGTTGGGAAATTTTTGATAACTGATTCAATTTCTTCACTGGTTATGGGTCTGTTCAAATTTTCTATTTCTTCCTGTTTGAATTTTTGTAGTGTGTGGGTGTCTAGGAATTTGTCCATTTCTTCCAGGTTGTCCAGTTTTTTGGCATATAATTTCATAGTATTCTCTGATAATTGTTTGTATCTCTGAGGGATTGGTTGTGATAAGTACAATTTCATTCATGATTTTATGTATTTGGGTCCTCTTTTCTTTTTGAGAAGTCTGGCTAGGGGTTTATCAATTTTGTTTATTTTTCAAAAAAATCAGCTCTTAGTTTCATTGATCTGTTCTGTTTTTCTTTTTTGGATCCTATATTGGTTGTTTCTGCTCTGATCTTTATTATTTCTCTTCTTCTGCTAGTGTTGGGGTTTCTTTTCTGCCCTGCTTCTAATTCCTTTAGGTGTGCTTGTTAGATTTTGTATTTGGGATTTTTCTTGTTTCTTCAGATAGACCTAGATTGCAATGTATTTTCCTCTTAGAACTGCCTTTGCTACATCCAAAAGTGTTTGGATCGTTGTGTTTTCATTTCCATTTGTTTCCATATATTTTTTAAATTCTTCTTTAATTGCCTGGTTGACCCATTCATTCTTTAGTAGGATGTTCTTTAACCTCCAGCTCTTGGAGGTTTTCTGAACTTTCTCCTGTGGTTGATTTAAAGTTTCAAAGCATTGTGATCTGAAAATGTGCATGGTATGATCTTAATTCTTTTATATTTATTGAGGGCTGTTTTGTGACCCAGTATGTGATGTATCTTAGAGAATGTTCCATGTGCACTCGAGAAGAATGTGTATTCTGTTGCTTTAGGATGAAAAGTTCTGAATATATCTATCAAGTCCATCTGGTCCGGCGTATCATTCAGGGCCATTGTTTCTTTTTGATTTTCTGTATTGATGACCTGTCCATTGTTGTAAGTGGAGTATTAAAGTCCCCTGCATTTATCACCTTCTTACCAATAAGATTCCTTATGTTGGTGATTAATTGTTTAATATATTTGTGTTTCTCTGAATTGGGTGCATAAACATTTATTAATGTTAGCTCTTCTTGATGGATGGACCCTGTAAGTTATGATATAATGCCCTTCTTCATCTCTTTTACAGACTTTAGTTTAAAATCTCATTTGTCTGATACAAGTATGGCAGCTCCAGCTTTCTTTTGACTTCCAGTAGCATGACAGATGTTTCTCCATCCCCTCATTTTCAATCTGAAGGTGTCTTCAGATCTAAAATGGGTTTCCTGTAGATAGCAAATTGATGGGTCTTATTTTTTATCTATTCTGATGCCCTGTGTGTTTTGATTGTAGCATTTAGTCCATTTACATTCAGTGTTATTATTGAAAGATATGGATTTAGAGTCATTGTGTTATCTGTAGGTTTCATGCTTGTAGTGATGTCTCTGGTCCTTTGTGGTCTTTGCAACATTCCGCTTGCAGTGTCCCCCTTAGGATCGCTTGTAGGGCTGGTTTAGTGGTGATGAATTCCTTCAGTTTTTATTTTTCTGGGAAAACCTTTATCGCTCCTTCAATTCTGAATGACAGCCTTGCTGGATAAAGGATTCTTGGCTGCATATTTTTCCTATTCAGCACTTTGAATATTTCCTGCCACTCCCTTCTGGCTTGCCAAGTTTCAGTAGATAGGTTTGCTACCACCATGATGTGTTGACCCTTGTAGGTTACGGCCCGTTTGTCCCTAGCTGCTTTCAGAATTGTCTCTTTATGTTTGTATTTTGCCAGTTTCACTATGATATGTCGTGCAGAAGATTGATTCAAGTTACATCTTAAGGGAGTTCTCTGTGCCTCCTAGATTTCAATGTCTGTTTCCTTCCCTAGATTGTGGAAGTTCTCAGCTATGAATTGTTCAAGAAACCTTCCACCCCTTTATCTCTCTCTTCTTCTGGAACTCCTATAATACAGATATTATTCTGTCAACTGAATCACTTAGTTCTCTAATTCCCCCTTCATGGTCTAGAATTTTTTTTTATCTCTCTTTTTCTCAGCTTCATCTTTTTCCATAATTTTATCTTCTATTTCACTTATTCTCCCCTCGCCTCTTCAATCCTTGCTGTCACCACCTCTAGTTTAATTTGAACCTCCTCACAGCCGGTTTTTAACTCATGACTATTTTTTCATTCCTTGATCTCTGCAGCAATAGATTCTCTGTTGTCTTCTTTGCTTTTTTCAAACCTAGTGATTAATCTTATGACTTTTATTTTAAATCCTTGTTCAGTTGTATTGTTTGTGTCTGTTTTGATCAATTCTTTAGCTGTTACTTCCTCATGGAATTTCTTTTGAGGAGAATTCTTTCATTTCATCATTTTGGCTAGTTTTCTGTCCCGTATGTGTTTTAATAGCTTGTTATGTGTCCTGAACCTGTGAGCACTACTATATTAAAGAGGGGTCATACACTTCCCAGGGCCTGGCCCTTCAAGAGGTGTTTCTTGGAGTGTGTTACTTGGTCTCTCTTGTTGTGATTCTGGTTGCTTATTTCCCTACTTTTAGTTATGTTTTGGACCCTCCACCAGGTATGCTTTGATTTGTTCATTGAAGTAGCCCTGGAAAAGAAAAACAAAAAAACAAAAACAAAAACAAAACACTAAAAACACCAGCTACAACAAAACAACAGGGCAGGGGAAAGAAAATAAAAGAAAATTGGCCAGGCAGAGAAACTATAGGTCTTACTCCAGAGATAGAGTGAGGAAAATAAAGAAGGAGATATAGAACAGGTATAAAGAGAATAGATTAAATATGTCTGCTTAAACAAACCAACAACCAGAATAATCAGACTAGAGGAGGGAAGAAATAAGAAGTTGAAAAGGAAGAAAAAATATATATAATAAGATTGTCCATGTATCAAATCAGAAAATGCAAACCACTAGGTGTCTTGGAACCAATGACAGCGCTGGTCTGGAGAAGGGGCTGTCTGGTTGGTCAGCATCAATCTCTGGTGGATATACAGTTACAGTTACTAGGCACTGAGAGGTGTGGTTTGGTGTAGGTGGGTCCCACCTCCACTGTGGGGGTGCTGTCTGTTCCCAGAAACCCCACTTTGTTGGTGATGGGGAGAAAAATGGTGATACCCCATTCTCTCCTTCACGGACTGGATGTCTCAAACCACTCTATTCCTCGCAGTGTCCTTGCAGTGTTCCCTCAGTGCTGAGGGTGTGAATGAGGCAGTTTTTCATGATCCACAGACTCCCGTGCCTCCTTGGTGCTAGGCTGGGATATAAACCCTGATGTCTTAAAGGGTCCCACTTAGTGCGCTCGGGTTCTGAGAAAGTGCTCCTTGGTGCTGCCCATATATGGCCTCTGGCTGGCTGGAGCAGGCAGTCTTTGTCTTTTGAATGGTTATATAACTTTTTCCCACAGCACTCAAAGGAAAGGATCACTTTCTCCCACTGTGGACTATACCTCTGAACTAGTTCCCAAGCCGGGGGCCGGCTCCTCTCCTCTCCAGGTGTGCAAACGAGGCAGCCGGCCCCAGTCCGGAGAAAGCCCCACAGTTAGAGATTGGATCTTTCTCTGTACTGGTCTTAGGTTTTTCTCTTGTCCAAATAGAGTCCTATGTTTCCCCAGCTTCTTTTTTTCTTCCCTCTGTCTATCCACAGAAGGGGATCCCTCCCCTTTGTGTCTATGCAGCCATTTTATCTCTCCAAGTTCGTTGGTAGTCATGCACCTATGGTCCGCCAGGTTGTCCCCATGGGTCTTAGAGGGCCCTTGGGATGCCTGGGTAGCTCAGTGGGTTAAGCATAGAACATATCAGCTCAGGTCTTGATCTCATGGTCATGAGTTCAAGCTCCACATTGGGCTCCATGCTGGGTGTGAAGCTAATGATGATTTTTAGATTGTTGTCCCTGCCCCAGCTTCTGGCAGACCACCCTTGCCACCATATGGGGCATTGCCTTTGTAGCCACCAAAGGCAGTGGGAAAGGCAAGAGGCCCATTGAGAGGGCTGTCCTGGCTGCAGGGTGTTGGGTTCTGGGAGGCTACTCAGCCAGGATCCTGTTTGGCAGCTTAACGAACTCTGGGTAGTATATTTTAATAATATTTGTTCTCCCAGTCATGAGCATTGAATTTCTTTCCATCTCCTTGTAGTGTCTTCAATTTATTTAATCAATTTTTATCATTTTTGGAATACAGGTCTTTCATCTTCTTGGTTGAGTTTATACCTAAGTATTGTATTATTTTTGGTGCATTTATAAATAGGATTTCTTATTAATTTCTCCTTCAGCTACTTCATTATTTGGGTATAAATATGCAATATATTTCTATATATTGATTTTGTATACTGTGACTTTACTGAATTTATCAGTTCTAGTGTTTTTTGGTGGAGTCTTTAGGGTCCATGACACTATCATGTTAGTTTGCAAATAGTGAAAGTTTTACTTCTCTCATACCAACATGCTTATGTGTTTTCTGTGTGTTTTACTTAATTTTCTTATTATTTCATTTTCTTGTGTGTTTGCTGTGGCTAGGACTTTCCATACTGTGTTGAATAAAAATGGTGAGAGAAGATAGCTCCATCTTCATCATAATCTTAGAGGAAAAGCTCTCAGGTTTTGTTTGTTCTCCTTTTTCTAGCTCCTTAAGTGGTAAGGTTAGGTTGTTTGAGAATTCTCTTGCTTTTTTAAATAGGCCTGTATTGCTATAAACTTCTCTTTTAGAATAACTTTTTCTATCCCAAAGATTTTGGACTGTAGTGTATTCATTTTCATTTGTCTCCATGTATTTTTTAATTTCTTCTTTGATTTCTTGGTTGGCCTATTCATTATGTAGTAGCATGCTACTGAACTTTCATGTATTTGTGTTCTTTTCATATTTTTTCTTGTGGTTGATTTCTAGTTTCATAGCATCATGGTTGGAAAAGTTGTGTGATTTCAAATTTTAGATTTTGTTTTAAAAAATATTTATAGCCTAACATATGATCTAGTCTGGAAAACATTCCATGTGCACTTGAAAATGTGTATTCCACTGTTTTCAGATGGAATGTTCTGAATATATATATATATATATATATATATATATATTAGATCCATCTGGTCCAATGTGCCATTCAAAGCCTCTGTTACCTTTTTAATTTTCTGTTTTGATGATGTTTCCCTTGATGTAAGTGAGGTATTGAATTACTCTACTATTACTGTATTACTACTAATTTTGTTCTTAATGTATGTTAATAGTTGCTTTATGTATTTGGGTGTTCTCATTTGGGGTGAATATATATTTGCAATGTTATGTCTTCTTGGATTATTCCCTTTATCCGTATGTAGCATCCTTTTTTTGTCTCTTGTTACAATCTTTGTTTTAAAGTCTATTTTGTTTGATATAATATTGCCACCCCTGCTCATGTTGTTTCATACAAATTTTAGGTTTAATTGTTCTAGTTATAGGGACACCTGGGTGGCTCAGTCTGACTTAAGCTCAGGTCATGATCTCATGGTTCATGAGTTCGAGCCCCCCATAAGGCTCTGTGCTGACAGCTCAGAGCCCGGAGTTTCTTCAGATGCTGTGTCTTGCCCCCCTATGACACTTCCCCATTCACACTCACTCTCTCTCAAAAATAAATAAATATTTAAAATTTTTTTTGAAGTTTTAATTGTTGCAGTTCTATAAAAAATGTTCTTGGTATTTTGCATTTAATTTTTAGACTGATTTGAATCTTAAGGTTTGCTAACATTTTGTTGAATATTTTGCTTCTGTGTTCATTAGGGATATTGGCCTGCATTTTATTTTCTTGTGATATCCTTGTCTGGTTTTGGTATCAAGGTAATTTTGGCCTCTTAAAACAATTTTTGAAGTGGGTTTCCTCTTTTTCTTTTTAGAAGAGATTGATAAAGATTAGCATTAATTTTCCTAAGTGGCTGTTAGAATTTTCTGGTGAATCTGTCTGATTCTGGACTTTCGTTTGTAGGGAGACTTTTATATACTGATTTAATCTCCCTTTCTAGTAATTTGTTCATTGAGATTTTTTATTTCTTTATAATTTAGTCCTTATAGGTTGTATGTTTCTAGGAAATTTTTTATTCTGGTCTTTCAAATTTGTGTATGTTTGTTCATAGTATTCTCTTACAGTCCTTTATGTTTTATTGATATGAGCTGTAGTGTTTCTTTCATATATGATTTGAGTTCTGTATTAATTTTTTACATATGAAAACTAGAGGTTTATTTTTGTATTTTTAAAAGGACATTTGAATTTTTTGAGAATCAAAAATCTTAACTTTTGTTTTTTAATTTTTTTTAACCTTTATTTATTTTTGAGACAGAGAGAGACAGAGCATGAACAGGGGAGGGTCAGAGAGAGGGAGACACAGAATCTGAAACAGGCTCCAGGCTCTGAGCTGTCAGCACAGAGCCTGACATGGGGCTCGAACTCACGGACTGCGAGATCATGACCTGAGCCAAAGTTGGACACTTAACTGACTGAGCCACTCAGGCACCCCAAAACTCTTAACTTTTAAGACAGCTTTTGAGAATCAGTTTCATCTTTTTAAAGCTTGAGTTTTAGTTTTGTTTGTTAATCTGAATTCATATTACTATTGTTCAAGCTCTAATTTTACCTTTTTACTTTACTAAGGTGTAACCCTTTTGGAACTTTATGCGATGTCCTGTATAATGATATCTCTACATTCCATGTAATGGGAACCAAACTACAATTAGAATTTTGTAAACTCTTGGAATTTTTTGGCCTATTTATTTCTCCACACATAGAGAATGTTAAATCAGGCATGTACATTCATCACTCATCCAAAGACTAGACATGACTTCTGTGCTGATTTTGTGCTTTGCTGCAAATTCTGCGCACCTCAGCCTCTCTGAACTGCAATATCATTTCCCCTATTCAGTGAGACTCCAGTCTTTGGATTTCTACTCTGAGCAGTATAGCCTGAATCGACCCTGGGAAAATATTTGGGGTAATCATGGGGTCACTTTATTTGTTTCCCTTGCATGAAACACTGCTCAATAACAAAAAGAAAAAAACTACTGATCCATACAATAATTTTCAATAATCTCAAAGGCATTATGTTGATTAAAGTAAAGTCAATCTGAAAACGTCATATACTATATGATTCTATTTACATAATATTATTGAAATAACAAAATTATAGAGTTGTAAGAAAGATTAGTGGTTTACAGAGGTTATTAATGGTGGTGGGGAGCAATTGGGTAGGTGTAATAATAAAGGGGTAGCACGGGGGAGATCTTTGTGGTAATCAAATAGGTTTCTATGTTGTATAATGAAATAGGATTGTCATTACATGTATATACATACACAGATATGATAAAATGTCATAGAACCATATATCCACACTGTTCCAATTTTCTGGTTTTTATGTTGCATTATAGTTATGAAAATTCTATCCATTGGGGGAAATTAGATTAAAAAGTATATGAGAACCCCCCCTACTATTTTTGCTACTTTCTGTGAATGTGTGATTATTTCAAAATTAAAAGAAAAAATTTCTTTCCACAAAGAGAACTCAAGCAACAGATTACTTCGTTTAAAAATCTTTCCAAACATCAAAAGGATAAATAATGATATAATAACAATCCTTTAAAAAATAAAGGAAGAGAGAAACTTTATGACTATTTTATGAAAAAAGTTTAACATTGATACTCCAAACTTATAAGATTATAAAAGAATGATAATGGCAGACAAATGGTGTTTGTGTGTGGTTTATCACAAGAATGAGTGGTTAGTCTAACCTTCTATAATAAAACAATATAATTTACTTCACTAAAATGATGAAGAGGAAAACTTTTTGCCACCTCAATAGACAAGGAAGTAAACATTTGACAAAATTTAACTATGATTATTGATTTAAAAATAATCTCAAAAATATAGAAAAGAATTTTTATAATCTGATAAGACATACTAAACTCCCACAGGTGACAGTATACTTAATTCTGATCTATTGATTGCTTTCCCACAAGATTCGTACTAAGGCAACAATGTTTACTTTCATATTTTCTATTGCATACTATACTGCAGGTCTTAGTACAATAGTGCAAGAAGGCAAGAAAAAGACACATAATAAAATAAAAGGAATAAACCTTGAAAAGGAAATCTTAACACCATTTTTATTCACAGAAACATGATTTATGTATATAAAGATGCATAAATATTTTTAAAAACAATAAATTCATTTAATGATTTAAAAATGCATATTCAATATAAATGTCAAATTCATATTTCTACATTAGTAATAAGTAAAATTGCAATACAATTTCATAGATTGGGATGGTCAATAATGTTTACAATCTTAATTATATCTAAAAGGATCTATAGATTTAACATAATTATCACATTTAAAATACCAGCAAGAGAGTTTCAGGGGAGATGGCAGAGTAGAAGGACCCTAAGCTTCACCTGATCCCATGGATACAACTAGATAACACCCACACTGGTGTAAATAACCCAGAAAGTTATCCAAAGGCTGGCCGAACGGACTCTACACAGCTAAATATAGAGAAGAGGCCACATCAAAGAGGGTAAGAAGGATGGCTATGTGGTCCAAAGTTAAACAAACCTTGGGACTATCCTGGAGGGAGGAACTATGAAGGTGTAAAGAAGGGAAAGAAACAGACTCTCACCCCAGACACCCCAGGCACCCCAGGCACAGGAACCTGCACAGAGAAGTTGAATCCCAATACATCAATACATTTATCTTTGGAAACCAGATGGGCCCAATAATTAGTGGGGCTTAACACTTGGGATTTTTTTAAAAAATCAGTAGGCATCTGGTCTAGAATAGCCAGGAGGGTGGAGTCCCTGTCCTTAAAGAGACAGCACAGCAAACAACCCTACTGAGGTACAACATAGAAGTAGCAGTTTGAAAAATGCCTGGAAGGAGAGTCATTTACTAATCTCAGAGCTTGCCCTGAATGGGGAGGGATCCTTGGGAAACTTCTCCAAGAACAAAGGAGCTGCTGGGCACTATTTCCTTCCTCTGTTCACCCACCTCCTACCCCCGACACAGGGACACCTGCAGGAACCGGTAGAGTAACAACACTCTCTACCTAAGTTGCTAATAGCATACCCCACCCCTGCATTGTACCTCCTCCAGCCAGGCCTCTGTGTTCCCTCCCAAAGCAGACCAACAAAAATCTTGCTAACACTGTGACCCTGCCCTTGTGTTCTGCTGTGGCCATGCCACCTCCAATATGCCCTGGGCAAAGTGGTGTCACAAACCAGTTAGTGTGAAAGCAGCCCTGACAGGGTCCACCACTACTCCAAAGTGACACCTGCCTAAGGAAGAGGGAATGATAACACACACACCAGTCCAACTGTGGCCCCAGAAGTGGGCTGGGGGCAGATATCTGGTCTAATTGCAGGGCTACCAACAAAAGCTTCTCAGGGAATAGAAGGACATAATGACAGAAGAAGATTTATTTGGTAAAATAATAGCTGAAAATTGTACAAAGTCTAGAAAGGGAATCAGAAATATAGATCCAGGAGGCCCAGAGAGTCACCACAAAATCAATCTAAGGAAGTCCACACCAAAATATGTAGTAATTAAATGGGTAAAGGTAGAAATAAAGACAGAATTTTAAAAGCAGCAAGAGAAAACTATTATATACAAGGGAAACCCATAAAGCTATTGGCTGATTTTTCAGCGGAAACTTTGCAGTCTAGAAAAGACTAGCATGACATATTCAAAGTGATGAAAGAAAAAAAAAAAGCATCCATGAATAACTTATCCAGCAAGGCTATCTTCAGATAAGAAGGAGAGATAGTTTCCTAGACAAATAAATTTAAAGGAATCCATGAACACTCAATGAGCTCTACAAGAAATGGTAAAGGGGACTCTGAGTGGAGAGGAAAGACCATAAGCAGAAAAGGAGACACAAAAGCAGTAAAATTAAGTATATCTATAAAAACTAGTCAAGAGATTCACAAAATAAAAAGATGTCAAGTATGACATCATAAACCTGAAACATAGGGGAGAAAGGGAACAAGAGCAGAAAGGAAAAGAGAACTACCAAAAAACCACAAAAAAGTAACAAAATGGCAAAAGGAGGGACATACCAATAAATAAATACTTAGAATGTAAATGAACAAAACATCAATCAAGACGTCTGGTGATAGAATGGATAAAAAATCAAGACTCATCTATATGCTGCCTACAAAAGACACATTTCTGCCCTAAAGAAACATGCAGACTGAAAGTGAAAGTATGGAAAAGCATTTATCATGCAAATGGAATGAAAAGAAAGCTTGGGTAGCAGTACTTACATTAGACAAAATAGACTTTAAAACAAAAACTGTAACAAGAGACAAAGAACACCATATAATAATAAAGGGAGCAATTAAACTAGAAGGTATAACAATTACAAATATTTACGCACCCAATATGAAAGCACCTAAATACACAAAGCAGCTAATAACAAACATAAAGGAAGTAATTGACAGGAGTACAATAATAGGAGGCCTCCACTTATATCAATGAATTACACACTGGACCAGATGGATATAACAGATATATCCAGAAAATGCCATCCTAAAAGAGTAGAATACATATTCTTTTCAAGTGCACAGGGAATATTCTCCAGAATAGATCACATATAACATCATAAAACAAGTCTCAACAATTTCATAAAGATGGAAGTTATACCATGCATCTCTTCTGACTACAATACTATGAAACTAAAATCAACACAGAAAAAAATCTGGAAAGAACACAAATACATGTGAGTTCAGTAACATTCTACTAAACAATGAATAGGTCTATCAAGAAATCAAGGAAGAAATAAAAAACAAATGGAAACAAATGAAAATGAAAAAATAATGGTCCATATCCTTTGGGATGCAGCAAAAGTTGTTTTAAGGGGGAATTTTAAAACAATACAGGCATATCTCAAGAAACATGAAATATATCAGGTAAAAACCCAACCTTACAACTAAGGGAGCTAGAAAAAAGAAAAACAAACAAAACCCAAAACAAGAAGAAGGAAGGGAATAAAGATTTCAACAGAAAAAAATAAAAGAGGAAATGAAAAAACAATAGAATAGATCGATGACACCAGAATCTGGTTCTTTGAAAAGATCAACAAAATAGATACAACTTAGCCAGAATCATTTAAAAAAAGAAAAAGGAGGGAGGGAGAGAGAGGGATATTATTTAAAAAATTATATGCCAACAAATTGGACCACCTAGAAGATCTGGATAAATTCCAAGAAACATATAATCTTTTCAGACTAGATCAGGAAGAAATGGAAAATTTGAACATACCGATTACCAGCAAAGAAATTGAATCAAATCAAGTCTCCCAACAAATAAAAGTCCAGGGCCAGATGGCTTTACAAATAAATTCTTCCAAACATTTAAAGAATTAATACATTTTCTTCTCAAACTATTCCAAATATTAGAGAAAGAAGGAAAGCTTCAAAATTCATTCTATGAGGCCAGCATTATCCTGATACCCAAACCAAATAAAGACACTACATAAATAGATAGATAGATAGATAGATAGATAGTAGAGGGCAATATCTCTTATGAATGTAGATGCAAAAATTCTCAACAAAATACTAGCAAAACGAATCCAACAATAATAAACAATATTTAACAATATTGAAAAAAATAATTTACCACAGTCAAGTGGGATTTATTCCTGAGTTGTAGGGGTGATTTAATATTTGCAATTCAGGGGCAACTGGGTTAAGCATCAGACTCTTAATTTCAGCTCAGGTCATAATCTCACAGTTAATGAGTTTAAGCCCTGTGTTGGGCTCTGTGCTGACAGCATGGAGCCTGCTGAATTCTGTCTCCCCTTCCTCTGCTCCTGTTCTCTCTCTCTTTCTCTCTCTCAAGAATAAACATTTAAAAAACATAGTTGCAATTCAACTGTAATATATCACATCAGTAAGAGAAAGGATAAAAACCATATGATCATTTTAATGGATGCAGAAAAAGCATTTTACAAAGTACAACATCCATTCATGATAATAACCCTCAACAAAGTATGTTTAGAGGGAACATACCTTAACATAGTAAAGACCATGTATGAAAAACCCATAGCTAACATTATACTCAATGGGGGAAAACTGAGATATTTTCCTCTAGGATCAGGATGAAAACAAGGATGTCCACTTACACCACGTTTATTAATGTGCAAGTCCTCACGACAGCTATCAGATAAGAAGAACTGAAACACTTCCAAATTCATAGGGAAGAAGTTAAACTTTCACTATTTGCAGATGACACAATACGTATATTAAAAACCTTAAATTCAATCCACCCACAGACTGCTGCTAAGTGAACTGAGTAAAGTTACAGGATACAAAATCAATGTACAGAAATTCATTGCATTTCTATATACTAATAATAAAACATCATAAATAGAAATTAAGAAAACAATCCCAACTATAATTGCATTAAAAATAATAAAATGCTAGGGGCGCCTGGGTGGCGCAGTCGGTTAAGCGTCCGACTTCAGCCAGGTCACGATCTCGCGGTCCGTGAGTTCGAGCCCCGCGTCAGGCTCTGGGCTGATGGCTCGGAGCCTGGAGCCTGTTTCCGATTCTGTGTCTCCCTCTCTCTCTGCCCCTCCCCCGTTCATGCTCTGTCTCTCTCTGTCCCAAAAATAAATAAAAAACGTTGAAAAAAAATTAAAAAAAAATAATAAAATGCTTAGGAATAAACTGAACTGATAAGGTGAAAAACCTGTGCTCTGAAAAGTATAAAATATTGATGAACTAAATTGAAGATGATACAAACAAATGGAAAGATATGCCATGCTCATGGGTTGAAAGTACAAATATTGTCAAAATGTCTGTATGAACCAAATTACCTACAGATTTAATGCAGTTTCTGTCCAAACACCAAGACCACTTTTCACAGAACTGGAACAAATAATCCTAAAATTTGTATGGAACCATGGAAGATTCCTAATAACCAAGGCAATCTTGAAAAAGAAGAACAAAACTGGAGGTATCATAATCCCAGATAGGAAGAGATACTGCAAAGCTTCAGTAATCAAACCAGTATGGTACTGGAACAAAAACAGACACATTAGATGAATGGAATAGAATATAGAACCCAGAAATAAACCCATGATTTATGGTCAATCAATCTTTGATAAAAGAGGCAGAAATATGCAATGGGAGAAAGACTGTTCAACAAATGATGTTGGGAAAAATGGAGACCAACATGCAAAGGAATGACAGGACCACTTCCTTACACCATTCACAAAAATAAACTCAAAAAGGATTAGAGACTCAAATGTGAGACCTGAAAACATAAATATCCTAGAAAAGAGCACAGGCAGTAATTTCTCTGACATTTGTCATAGCAACATTTTTCTAGATATATTTCCCCAGGCTTGGGGGGAAAAAAACAAAAACAAACTATTGGGATGAGATCAAAATTAACAAAACTAAAAGACAGTCTACTGAAGGAGAGAATATATTTGCAAATGACATATCCAATAAAGAGTTATTATCCAAAATGTATAGGTTATACAAGTCAACACCAAAAAACACCAAATAATCCAGTTTAAAAATAGGCAAAAAAAAATAATAATAAATAAAAGTGAACAGGAAACATCAACAGATATTTTTCCAAAGAAGACAAACAGATGGCCAACAGACACATGAAAATATGCTCAACATCATTGTTTATCAGGGAAAGGCAAAACAAAACCACAATGAGATATCATTTCATACCTGTCATAATGCCCAACTCAAAAACACAAGAAACAGCAAGTGTTGGTGAGAATTTGGAGAAGAAACCCTCTTGCACAGTTGGTGGGAATGTAAACTGGTACAGCAATTATGGAAAATAGTATGAAGTTTCCTTAAAAACTTAAAAATAGAATTACCATATAATCCAGTAATTCCACTATTGGATATTTACCTAAAGAATATGAAAATATTATTCAAAAAGATATATGCACCCTTATGGTTTTTTCAGCATTTTTTATAATAGCCAAATTATGGAAGAAGCCCAAATGTCCACCAACTGATGAATGGATAAAGTTGTAGTATATACATGCAATGGAATATTACTCAGCCACAAAAAAAGAATAAAATCTTGCCATTTACAACAACATGGATGGATCGAGAGTATAATGCTAAGTGAAATAAGTCATTCAGAGTAAAATGCCATATGATTTCACTCATATATGGAATTTAAGAAGCAAAACAAATAAAAAAAGATACAAATAAAAAATCAGACTCAACTCTGAAGAACAAACTGATAGTTACCAGAGGGTGGAGGGGGGGGGGAGGGGTGAAACAGGTGAAGGGGATTAAGAGTACACTTATCATGATGATCACTGAGTGATGTACAGAATTTTTGAATCACTATATTGTATACCTATAGTTAACATTAACATAAAACTTTATGTTAACTATACTGGATTTAAAATAAAACTAATACTAGCAAGATTTTTTGACAGAAATTGATAAGATAATTCTAAAATGTATATGAGAATGCAAGGATCTAGTGTAGTAAAGCCATTTCGAAAAAATAAAAACAAATTTGAGACGCATATGCTACTTGTTGAAACTTACTATAAAGCTGTAATAGTCAATTTAGGTATGATTTTGGAATAAGAGTAGAAAAATAAATCAAATGAACAGTATTGAATCCAGAAATAGATCCACATATATCATGAGAAAATAATTTAAAAATGAAGTAGAGTAGCTTCTTCACATTCTGTCAATAAACATCAGGTAATAAAATTGAGAAATTCATTCTTGTTTTACATGAAATACTATTATAGAATTACTGGATCATATGGTTTTTCCAGCAAGGTAAAACTCAAGCACAAGTGTTTAATGATGTCATTTTGAAAACCTACCTGAAAAGATTATTTAAAAATATAAACATAGCAGGGCACTTGGGTGGATCAGTCAGTTAAGTGTCCAACTTTAGCTCAGATCATGATCTCATGGTTCATGAGTTCGAGCCCTGCATCAGGCCTCTGTGCTGACAACTCAGAGACCTGAAAACTCAGAACCTTCTTCAGATTCTGTGTCTCCCTCTCTCTCTTCCCCTCCCCCCCCACTCTTTCTGTCAAAAATAAATTTTAAAAAAAGGAAAAGAAAAATATAAACACAGGATTCTCATAATTTCACCATAAATGAAAGACATTATGAAGAATCTAAAGGCCAAAAGTTCCAGGTATTTCTGACAACCTGAGGGCAAATAGAACAAAATTTAAGCACAATAAAGAAGGAGATTTCAGAAATTCTTTCTTTTAATAATAATGGTGTCATGTCAGGTAAATAGAAGAAATAGTGTCAGAATCTCATTACCTATCTTGGGAGGCACAATAAACTTGCTGTAGGTGACAAAAAGTATAAGGTAGACAATGAAAATCTCTTCATTTGAACTGAATTCACTACTGCTGAGATTGAGTTAATTTTAGTGTTCCAATAAAGTTCCAAACTAATAATCTTAGTCCACCAAAATCAAGTGTGTAAACATAAAATATAAACTACATATTATAATTTATAAGACATGAAAATTTTTGTAAAGAGGTAAGTCTTGAAGTTACAGATCAAAATGGCTCATTACATGGTAGCCAAGATATAGTCATTCCACAGACATTTTGTTTCATAATGGTAAAGATAACATTTTATCAAATGACCTGGGAGACAACCAAAACAATTTAGCTATGAAAGAAATAAAGACTTTATTTAGATTTTAGTCTCTAATACAAGATATCATAAGATAATGAGTCAAGTTGTGTTGCAATTATTCGATACATAAAGATTGTCATTTTTATATCATTGCAAAGAAATCAATCTTCAGATGTATGACCATCAATTCTGTAGTACTAGGGGATGTTGTAGGTCATTATATTATCATTAATAGGAAACATTTTGCTTGTTTCAACCAAGTTCTACAGCTCAACTTGGAGTATCTCCACTGTAACTTCTTTCTTCTGGCCTGTAGACTTGTTACTTGATGACTGGATCTTCAGAATTCATCTTGAATTGTGTAGTGATCTTTAGAATGGAAGTCGGGCCTTTGGCTATGGAGCAGAGAGATAATTACTCAACAGAGTTTCCCTTGGACTACATCCTTGTAGTTTTCCTTTATGTAAGACAATTAAATTTCTTTAATTCACTATATTTCTGTATATATATTTACAATACACAGTCAAATCTGCTAACTTGTAAAACTATATATAATAGGGAAACAAAATTTTGTTCAAGTATTTGGTTACCAACTTCAAAGAAAGATTTTCACAATTTAGCTTTGTAAATTGCTATGCAAATTATTGGTTATTGGAAGATCAAAGAGTCCTGGATTTTCCCCGATTACAACACTCATGCTTAATCACTAGGGTGCTATCTTCTAAACCCCTGTCTCATAGAACACTGATCCAAACATCTAATTATTTACATGAACTTTTGTATGCTGTATGTTTTCTTTTTTTTTAAAGTTGATTTACTTATTTTGAGAGAAAAAGCATGCCTGTGCTTGTGAGATCATGATCTGAACCGAAATCAAGAGTCGGATGCTTAACTGACTGAGCCACCCAGGCACTCCTATGCTTTACTTTTTATCGGTAGTAGTGATTTCTGGGTAATCAGAACATTTAAAATTAAATGTTAAAGTACCATCTGTAAAAAAACAGAAGTATCATCCGTAAACACCATAAATACCAACTACCAAAGAAAATTGCCCTGCAATTTAAAAGGTTTCCTTCCAACTATGAGAAAATGAGTCACATTAGCTAAGAGCAAACTTTTTGACTTAGACCAGTAGGAGGAATATGCCCCTCAAATAGCAACGTAACAGGTTAGAAATACTGCCTTTAGTCATTAATTTAAAGATTGTTGTGTTTTCCTGATTATAAGTTTCTTACTGGGGAGTTGCTTGTAAACAAAGTTTTTGATCTATTGATTTTTCACTGACATCTTTTTTTTTTAATGTTTATTTCTGAGACAGAGAGAGACGGAGCATGAGTGGGGGAGGGGCAGAGAGAGACGGAGACACAGAATCAGAAGCAGGCTCCAGGCTCTGAGCTGTCAGCACAGAGCCCAATGCGGGGCTCGAACTCACAAACTATGAGATCATGACCTGAAGCAAAGTTGGTCGCTCAACTGACTGAGCCACCCAGGTGCCCCTCTGACATTTTTTAAAATGCTATGTTATGCTGGAAACATTTGGGGGAAGCAGATTGAAAATTTGATATCTACTATAATGATTCATTTAGGGTCAACAAATCGTATTTTTAATGTTGGTTATTTTAAAAATCACTATTCTTTATAAAAATGCTTAACTCAGGGGAATTCTGTTTGAAATAATTGGGTAAAGATTGAATGACAAAAACCAATTCTAGGTGATGGAGAATAAATTAATGGATATTAAAGTTGATAATTTTCTCTATGTTTAACCCAAATATAATGTAGAATTAAATATATGAAATCAGAATTGTATTCATGGATTTGATGGAAGATTTTAAAGTGATAGGTACTTTATACTTTAATGTGTTTTAAAAATACAATCATAAGCTTTATTTTAGCTGGTATATGATCAAGATTGAAAAGCACAATTAAAATAAAGCTCATAATGCATTTATTTAAAACTATGGGGTTTCCATTCTTCAAATTAGAATCAGAAAATATTTTGAATGTACATATATGTTTAGAAAATAAGTAACTTCTCCATAAATGCCAAAATATATGATTTATATATAGTTAGCATATATTTACTACATCTTTGCACATTCCAGAAAGGATATGAATATGTAACATACCAAAAACACATTGCTGCTAAAAAAACACACTTGTTTTAAATTTCTTTGGGTTATGTTTTCTTGTTTTCTTTCTTTCCTCCTTTTTTCTTTCTTTCTTTCTTTCTTTCTTTCTCTCTCTCTCTCTCTCTTCTTTCTTTCTTTGAGAGAGGGAGAGTTGAGAGCTGGAGGGGCAGAGTGAGATGGAAAGAGAAAGCATCTTAAGTAGGCTGCATGTCCATGCCCAAGCAGAGCCCAATGTGGGGCTTGATCTCACAACTGAGATCATGACCTGAGCCAAATCAAGAGTCAGAGGCTTAACCGACTGAGCCATCCAAGCACCCCTGTATTATGTTTTCATAGAGATACTTGGGGAAAAATAAAACCCAAAACTTACAGAAACATGTCTCTAATGGATTTTTTTTGCCTAAAGGTATAGTGTTTAAAATCATGACATATCCAATTTTTAGCAAAAATTTTCAACATCTCATATTGCTGTTATAGTTCCAATAAAGGTACGTTTCTCATATTCACTGCTTAATAAAAGAATAATGGTATGCAGAAGTTAGTTAAGTGATACAAGTCTTTTAATCTAACCAATCTGAAATATTGCTGGAATATTAAAAAATAATAAAGGTTTATTGATGAGGGATTTTTTGATTGTTCAAACTGTGTAGAATTATACTCTATGATAGTGATAGACCAAATCTATCTATCACTCAGCACAGTAAGTGATGTGGGGAATATGGAAAAGTAAGTTGTAGTAATGTGGACCTTGGACAGTATTTTAGAATAGAAATTTGATCTTGCCTCTTTCTGTTTATAAGAGAATATCTAATCAAAATATTATGTTTTTAACCTGTTTCAACACATTAGTAGGAATCTTCAGAAATAACTCTGAGTACATTCTATTTTGTAACCTTACTTGTGTGAAGAAAGTATCATGGGGCATGGGGACAACCACAGCATCTCAATAATAGGGATCCTGAAGATTATGCACTCCAAGTTCTTTAGAATTTGGAATACGAAGCATTGCCAGAGATTGAAAGTGTGGAAAAACAAGTAAACCAGTGGTTTAGTTGAAAATGGATCCTAATTCTCTCGATTTTTTCCAATCCAATATTCCTACTGGAACATTTCCTTCAGATACTTCTACTTACTCTACAGCTTTCCCAGATTGTTAGTTTTATTTTATGTTGTTCACTATTTCATTTCTAATATGATTAAAATCTGAATGTTTTTATTTTAAAATTTTACTTAGAAATATTAATTTTATATTAAATATGTAAAATGTATTTAAATATTATCTCATTGTTATGCTTTTAATTTTCTCAGCATAGGTTTATAAATATTTTCCTATTATTTTGGCAAAATTGAATAAGGGGCCCATCTTTTTTGTCTTACTTCGATAAATAAAGACTTACTTGGATAAATATTAATATATGGCAATATACTTATTGCCATGAGCCTATATAAAAGTTTCCCCAGTAGTTTTTACTTCTTTTGTAGCATACTCTTTTTAATTTTTCAACCCTGGTATCCTCAAAACTATCACTGGGGATACCGTGTAAGTCAAGACCTCATGGTCTCTGGCCAGAGTAAATGGGACCATAGGTGGTTATGTGAACTATGCTAGGCCACAGAGGTCCTTCCTTGAGATTTTTTTCAATTAGGGCTGAAGATGTTACCAACCCCAAGTTCAGCCACTTGTCACTAGAAAGGACAATGCTCAAGAGCTCAGTTTTGATTAGAAAGGAATTTGAGCTTTATTGTGGAGGCCAGCGAAGTACATGATCTCTTTTCCAAAAAACAACTCAGAGTTTTCTGCCTGGCCTGTGGATTTTTAAAGGGGCTTAGTGAAGTTAATCAGCAAAGGGTGTGCAACATTTGTTGATTTTATGCCAGCTACAAATGTTATCTCAGTGCTTGGGGATTGTATGAGGGGGGTCCAGTTTGTGTTTTGTGATGTGCAGGAGTACTCTGTTCTTTCTACAAAGGAGGTCAAGGTCTATAATACAGAAAGTAAGGTGAGTAAAATCATTTGTGTGACCTGAAAAAAAAATGTTTTGCTAAAAAATTTGCTAGGCTAATTAGAAAGCCAAGTCATCTTCAAACAGACTTGATGGCCTCTGTGGGCTGGTAAAGTTCTGGTCCTTTATTCTTCAAGGCCAGTAGTTTTTCTGCCATGGATCCAGGGACTTAGATCAGCAAGTAAGCAGAGAATTAACTTGAAACAAGTTAACCTTTATGAACGTTGGAGTGTTATTACAAAGAGAGCATCAATACTAACTCTCAATAACAGTGACAATAAGATTTGCCATTTGTTTTGACAAATTCAGCAGCCATGTGTCTTAAAAAGCAGAGATAGTCAGTCTGCAGTGTTCAAGTTCAGGAAAGAAAACAACAACAACAACTAAAAAATACTCCAGCTCACACACACACACACACACACACACACAGTCATTGATGAAGGATCTCTGTAAATTTCACTAACTTCTAGGCATTCCTGAGTGCCTATTGTGTCTCTATCCATCACAGGGTTTTATTTTTTAAACTTCTTTTTTTAATGTTTACTTATTTTGAGAGACAGAGAAAGTGAGAGAGTGAGGAAAGGAATGGCAGAGAAAGGGGGAGAAGAAGAGAAAATTTCAAAGAGGTTCTGCACCATCAGCACAGAGTCTGATGCGGGGCTCGAACCCATGAAACATGAGATCATAACCTGAGCCGAAGTTGAGTCAGACACTTAACCTACTGAGTCATATAGGTGCCCCCATTTTTTAAACTTCTTAATGTCTCCTAAGCCAAAATATTTCATTTAAGTCTATGTCAGTTAAGTCTATGTCACTTGCTTCTGAGAGAAAGCATCTGTATGATGCAGGTTTTGGGAAGGCAGTGAGTACCCCATTAGCTAGACTGAAAACTTAGCACTTATTATAAAAGAGAAAAGTACTTAATTTAATCAGATACTGAGCACATGGCTTGAGCTCTAAGAAGTAGCTAGCTTCAGACTTGATAAGAAAATATCAATACATTGGAGTAATTGTATCCTTCAGCAAAGGGTTATAAGATTGAAACAACTTACAGTACCATCTGAAAAGTTATATAGAACTTCAGCACAAGTATATAGATTTTTCTTGGAAATGAACTTTATTAAGTTTATTAAGTTTCTCGGAAATGAACTTTATTACAAATTATAAATTTGCCTATTTTAAGTGTGTATTTCAATGGGTTTTGACAGATATATACATCATCAGTGCAGTCAAAATATAAAATATTTCCACTATCCCCCAAAGTTCTTTCCAGTCCTTTGTGGTTAAATTCATGCACAGCCCCAAGCAAATCTGATCTCTTTTGTCATTATAAATTAATTTTTGCCTTTCCTAGAATTTTCCATAAGTAGAATAACATGGTGTGCTTTTTGAATCTAGCTTCTTTCACACAGGTTAATGTTTTTGAGATTCATCCATGTTGTTGCTTATTACATTAGTTTGTCCTATTTGAAAAATACTACAAATTGTTCATCCACTCACATGTTAATAGGGTGTAGTGTTGTTTCTGATTTGGGCTATTAGAATAAAACTGCTATAAATATTCTTTTTCACTGAAGTGTAGTTGACACACAATGTTACATTAGTTTCAGGTGTACAACACAGTGATTCAACAACTCTATATGTTATGTGATTCTAACCACAAGTATAGCTACTATCTGTCACCATAAATTTCTTTTGCAATACCATTGACTATATCCCCTATGCTGTACATTTTTATCTCCATGACTTATTAATTCCATAACTGGAAACCTATATCTCCCACTCCCCTTCACTCATTCTGCCTGTCCCTTCATTCTCCTCCTCTCTAGCAAACACCAGTTTGTTCTCAATATTTATGCATCTGATTCTGCTTTTTTGTTTTGTTTCTTAGATTCCTCATAAGTGAAATTGTATTGTATTTGTCTTTTTCTAACTTATTTCACTTAGCATAATACCCTCTGTGTTCATCTGTGCTGTCATAAATGGCAAGATTTCATTTGTTTCTATGGCCAATATTTCATTCTATGCGTATTACCACATATTTTTTTTTCCAGAATTAGTTAACTTGGTGCCCAAAACTTCACCTTCTCACATTGGTAGGTAAGTTATATGGACCCAATTTTGTCCAGTTAAACCTGATGTGAAAGCCTCTGAAAGTTTCTGGGAATGGTTTGTTTCTGGGATTAAAGGAATACATGAGAAGAAATGGCTTTTCCCTTAGATATTGCTGCCTAAGAAAGGATACCTGGAGCTGTAGGAGACATCATCTAATAAAAGCTCATGTCAGACTGAGTAGACAAGCCAATAGGGTTGAAGTGGAAAATAATAAAGATGGAAACAATCTGCCTCTTTGATTTGGGCATCAAATTAACTAATTCTGGAAATCATCACCTACAATAAAAACTTCCAACATGAAGAACCTGGGAGATATATTATTCTGCATAAATTATCTTACTAACAAATTTATGACAATCTTTTGTGATAGGTGAAGGTCTACTGTTAAAAAGTTGGAGTTATTGGCAGGCCTGATGCCTATTAGATGAATAAAGCCTCTTTGTATTTAATGAGAATGAGGCTTAGGGAATGATAAATATGGGGAAGTAAAAGATAGTCTTAGAAGGATTTATAAATTGAGTCAGTTTTCCTCAGCCTCAGCTGTGGCTATCTGATCATTTTTTTTAAACTGAATGAGTTATACAACTCCTCCCCTTCTGTGACTTATATTATTCCTCTTGTATTTCTGATACTAACCACAAGCCTCCTAAATAATAGGCCAATAAACTTTGGGCAATATCAAAATCATTAGAAATCTGTCAGAGATAATGCATGTGAACCAGTTTTTTTTTTTTTTTTATGTTTTTTTTTTAGGGACAGAGAGAGACAGAGCATGAACGGGGGAGGGGCAGAGAGAGAGGGAGACACAGAATCGGAAACAGGCTCCAGGCTCCGAGCCATCAGCCCAGAGCCTGACGCGGGGCTCGAACTCACGGACCGCGAGATCGTGACCTGGCTGAAGTCGGACGCTTAACCGACTGCGCCACCCAGGCGCCCCTGAACCAGTTTTGACTCATGTGCAAAGTGAAGCTCGCTGAAGTTAAGTCGCAACTGAAAGAAAAATTATGGGAAATGTACATTCAGGTTTTCCCAATGCCATAATATGGTGTTCTGTTAATAAGAGCCCCATGTATTAAATATGTCTGTTAAATCCCAAGCGAAGAGAATTGGAGGAAATATACATATTCTATATTGGAAAGAAACAGATATTAAATTAGTTTAGCTTATTTTCTTCAAGTCATTTAAAGTTAATATGACTTACGTGTGAAGTATTTGCTTTATTTTTAGCTCTTCATTTTCATTTAACTTAACTAGAAAAAATGTTTCCACTGCATGCTGCAGAATCAATGACCAATAAGTGGCTAATAGATGATAATCTATAATATTATACTATCAATAAATTACAGAGAAATTTTTATGTTCTTTATATTTGTTTTATCTTTTATTCATTCTGAGAAAAATGTAAAAACAAAAAAAGTGACTACTTCAGTCATTAGAATTTGGGAAGAAAATGTATAAGTTACATCAGTGCATTTTATGATAATGGACCTAAGTTCTTATGGTGTATAAAACATATAATAAAAAATGAAAATTGATAAGCCTGGTTTTCTATTTGATATCTTCCCTAAAAATATTAAACATGGGAATGAGGAAGCTTTTGATAATCTTCTTTGAAATTCTCATTTAATCAGCACTCTTACAGCAATTCCTTAATCTGGGATCACGTGTGATTTTGCAACGTTCAGTGGTAGTATTTAGAATAACACAGATTACTTCGGGGGCATTTAAACTGCTTTGTCTGAAATGCTAATGAACCTAGTTAGCTGTCTTCAATCAATCAAAGTTTAGTTTTAATTCAAAGAGAAAAGTTATATAGATTTTCAGAGTTTATGATCAAAGACAAATCTGCTAAATATACTTAGGGATCTAATTTGTGTGTGTTTGGCAGAAATAAATAGAATAAAGAGAAAGGGAAAAATTGGAAACATTTTTCTCAACTTATCAACAGTGTCCCGCATCAGTCATAAATTCACCCTAGTAACTTTTCACTAACTTAAATGTTAAGATGCTTTGTTTTTTACTTAAAATAAGTAAATGCACACATGCATATAATTTTTGAAAAGCATATATTTCAGTATAGAGGTAAACAATACTACACTGAATTTTTACACAATCCCCATTTCTCAGCTTTCTTTATCCTTTCCATAATAATACTCTTAAGGCTCATAATTGGCAGAAATCAGAACAAGGCATATTAGAAACCTTAAAATAACCCTTTGGTCCCGAAAATGTGGACATCATACTGGCTAAAATTATGATTTTATAAAATAAAACACAAAATTGTTGGGAGAAGCCAAAGCTAATAAAATAGATCTTTACTCTTTTCTTTCAGTTCACTTGAAAGTTGAGTGCAGGCACTGCTTATAAGGTAATATTCACACTGTTATTTCTGTTACATTGTCAGCCACAGACACACTCCATTTTAGCATTTCCCCTTAAAATAAGTGATGCCCCCTATGATATGCAATTATACTACACTAAAAAGATGGGACAACTCAACAACTGGTAATAAATACAAAAAAAGTTCTTTACTCACTCTTCACAAACTAATATCCTTCTGGAGGACAGGAAACACAGGAGGGGGAAGACAGAGGGGCACTAAGTAGGGAATGTTAAATGGAAAAAGAGTTATGTATAAATATATTTGAACTGTATTTTGAAAAACTGAAGGCAATTTCTTAATGTAGTATATTTTTTCCAGTCATAAAAAATTAAAAGAACATAAAATTCAACCTCTATTAGTGTAGAGTAGTAACTGTTTGAAAGCATAGATGTAAAATGATAACATATCCTACATTTTCAAGAATCTAGAATCACTTTCAAGAGTAAAAAGTAATTGTAGATGGAAGACAGATAAGAGAAGAATAATAGAAGCAGCTGCCCATTTTGCAGTGAAATTTTGGCTTTGGCCATTTTGTGAAGATCTTATGAACACTTGTGCTTGGCTCTTTGCATGGACATACAGGTTTTTTTCCTCTTAGGTAAATACTTAGGAGTATAATAGTTGCATCATATAATAGATGTATGTTTAACATTTCAGGAAATTTGTTTCCAAACTTGTTGTAATAACTTATTCCCACAAAAGTGTATGAGAATTTGAGTTCTTTTACCTTCTTAACAAAACTGGAAAACTGGTATGGTCTGTCTTTTTAATTTTAGCAATTCTAATAAGTATGTATCTCGTGGTTGTAATTTTTAGTTCTCTAATGACTAAGTTGGCCATCTTCATATATACATATGTACACACACATATATATGTTTACATATATACATAATATATGTATATATATATATGTGTGTGTATATATATATAATATATATATATATGTGTGTGTGTATATAAACTTTACCTTTGGTAAAGTGTTTAAATATATTGTCTATTTTAAAAATTGGGTTGACAGAACTAGACCCACAAACGTATGGCCAACTCATCTTTGACAAAGCA